>NC_141105.1:19914426-20041336 GCF_041138505.1 Cibotium barometz | reverse complement strand
ACAACACAAGCTCTTAGCCCAGAGCAGTTCTATCAGTTCATCTCATAGGCTACCCCCCTGAGCAGAGAGCCATGGCACAACAATACTTTTGGGGGGAGTGGGCCCTCCAATCCATCCACCAATGCAGCCACACCAATTCCCACTCTCTCGCTTACATCAGCGCGCACCCCTCGCTCGACTACATTATGTAGACATAGTAGTGGTGGGAGTGGTTGTGCTGGTTGTTCTGGGAGTGGGGGTATGTTTGCAATGGAGCTGTGGTCATCGATGACATTGGGAAGGAGATGAAAGGGCACATCCGCTAGCTTTTAAAGATTGAATTTGCACATGAAGTGATGAAGAAGTGGGATGCCTTGGATAAATAAAAGAAAAAATTCATCATTGAGCAAATCAAGAGCGAGTACACTCCCGTAGGTGATGTAGTGCCAAATCAATGGATCAACGGTGTCATGGTTAAAACCATGGCATTGCATAGATCTGAGATGCGGGATGCTTTGATGGGGGGAAGCCAAAACCTACTTGTCTCGATGAGGAGGAGTGGCAGATGATCCAAGCCGAGTATAGAGACATGCCTGACAGGTACAACTAGCAGAGGGAAGCCGCACGGGCTCGGATGAAGAGTGCAGGCTTGTCACACCTTGGTAGTGGAGGCTACGAGTCCTTCGCAAGTACTTTGTAGGTTTTTTTGCAAATCTCTTTCATTCGTTGTCTATGATGTGCATTGGTTGCATGTTCTAAACCTTGTGGTGGTTGGTTGATGTAGGAGAGCATGGTAGGCCATCATCCATTTCCACTGGAGGAGAGATATGGCTACAAGTTTGGCACATAGGCACTGCTTAAACAGTTGGAGTCCGAGGGTATGCCTATCAATTGGGAAGCGATAGCGAATGTGGTAAGAATCCTACTACTACTTGCATCCATAATCTACTCATTTTTATTGGCATGTTTGCAGTGAATACTAATTTCTTCTTATGCATGCATTGATATAGGATATGCCTCACCCCTCACCTGGCGAGTAGTGTAACTGTACATCTGGCTTGTACACATGATTTTTTGGCATGTTTCTATCATTGATTTGGATCAACACTTTCATGTAAATGATATTACTTTGTTACACTTATTTTAGGTTGCCATTTTGACTTGTACATATCATGGTCTAGCACATACAAAGTGTTATTATCCATGCCTTGGATCAACACCGACATGTATTCACAAAAAATGTAATCATCTTTTTGAATTAATATAAAATGTAGGTTTTCCTCAATTGTGGGAACAATTGGACAAGTACTCTTACCCAATAGGAAGAATGCAGGTTTTGTCTCAATTCTGAGTATAGTTGGACAAGTACTCTTACCAACATGCAGAATGGTGCAGCCAGCTCTAATCTAGCTGGCTGCACCATTCTGCCCAAAAACATTTCTTGCAAAGGACAATGGTATATGCGCTAGTATAGGTGATGAAATTGTAATATTACCGACACTTATACCTGTTTAAATGCAAGCAAAGTGATGAGCTATGGTGGATCAAATGCAAGAATCAACATCATTAACAAAGAGATTATATGATAATCAAGACAAAATTAGTGAGCAATTAATGGATAGCTTAATGTAGGCATAGATACTCAAAAACCAACAAATTCTCATTAGGCCAATGCCTCAATTTATAGAGTTTACATCCACAAGATGCCAAGCATCTAATCCCATTGATCTCTCCTTGATTCACTCTACCTCTTTTGCTTGATTCTCTCCACCTCTTCACTTTTCCCAGAATATCTCCACACATCCTAAATCTTCTCATGCTACCTTTTATTCTCTCCTAGTAGATACCTCTCACCTTTTCACTTCTTCTCACTCATTTACAGATTCTCTTTTACAGCCTCTTGCTAAGGACTTGTTCGCGCACACACCCATTCACTTGTATATTTCAAGACCTCCCCTCAAGTGAATAATCCTACCACACCTGGATCCTCAGTACCAAGTTTCCCCCTTGGTAGTCGTGACCAGTGCCTCAAGTCCCTAAACTCATAGTCCTTGACACACACTCTCTCTCTCTATGTGTCCAAGGCTTACTACTACAAGTGCCCGTGACCTTGACTAAAGTGCTCACACATACATCTACCACATGGCCTACATCATCAGTGGCTTAGAGGTGGTTTTACTCTGTTGGGGCAGGTTACATTGGGATGTGGGGTTTCTCTCTCTCTCTCTCTCTCTCTCTCTCTCTCTCTCTCTCTCTCTCTCTCTCTCTCTCTCTCTCTCTCTCTCTTAGAAAAGATGATTTGACTCCACTTCCTTAGGAGTCTCCATGAAGTTTTCCGATGTCGTTCCTTCTCCACTCGGTTTGTTATAGCAGTCTCGTACCATGTGTCCTGGATTCCCACAATTGTGGCAAGTGAAGGTCCTTCCTCCTCGTCTGCCTCTTCCTCGTCCTCGTCCTCGTCCTCGTCCTCGTGAGACTGAGAATCCTCCTCAGGTGAGGAATGCTTTTTCCTCTCCAGCTATTGAGTCCACCCATTTCTTCTCTCTTTGACCTTGGTCTCTTGGTCTAGTAAGCTCCTTCTATCTCATGCAGCTCCAATTCAGGTACATTCTTTAAGGTTGCTACAATGTTTTCATATTCACCTTTGTCCACACTCTTCAGAAGCACTGTTAGTGCCTCATCATCCTCTACCTTCTTACCAATGGCTACCAGTTGTTGCTTAATGCTTTTGTATTTGTTCAAGTGTGTGATTAAAGGTTCACTTTCCTTCATATCAAGTTTGTAGAATTGCATTAGCAGATTTATCTTTGAATTTTTTGCTTGAGTGCCAAATAATTTATTGAGTTCATCCCATGCATCTTTTGCCCATTATATCCCTATGATGTGGTGAATGATTTCATCATTTAAGCTAAGTGTGATGAGTCCTTATTCTTTCTCCGATTCCTACTCTTCCACTCATTTTTCCCACTCACCTCTGGGCATTCATCTCTTCCTTCAACTAGCCCCCATAGATTTTTCCTCATGAGCAAATACATGGTTTTTGTTTGCTATGTATAAAACTACTCTCCATTAAATTTAGCTATCTCTTGTGCCGTGCTCATGATGATGTGAAGGGGATCTTACCTCTTGATCCAATTCAAGATTCAACGGCAGTGTCTACACTTTTACAACTCAATCTGGTGTTTAGGTGATGATTACAACAGATTTATCAGCATAAATTCACCAAAAATTACATAAAGCCAAGGGTAACAAATCTGTACTAAATGGTTGGAGTATCAAACCATCTTTGAATTGTAATATGAAGTGATAGGGATCTGTATCAGATACCCAATGGTAAATTTGAACCCTCAATTGCACCAAAATACAATGATTAGTGCTGATTAATCATTAGCAAAATAATCCCCTATTTTGTGTACAAAAAATAGAGTGCGGGGAGGCCAGATCTGGGGCCTTAAAGTTCAAATGAGCTAAACTCCTTTCAAAGGCATCAATAGCAGTTAGTCTATTAGAGGATCAAGACAAGAAACAAAAGATTTGACCAAACATTGAATGCTTAATCTTTGTTTTACCAAAGTCACTTGTAGATTTGATGCAGATCTTGATGCCACTTCTCCTTGAGGAATTTCACAAATCTGACATCACGAGCATGTAGAGCACCCTTGAAAACCCCATGGGGCTAAGAGGAATTAAACAAATTACTTTTGTGGAGGAGTAGATCTGCAAATTTCTTCAAAACATAGGCGCCAACGAATTCGTAATTTCCAGGAGCAACCGACGACGATTTGGCGATTTGATGCGATGGGCTAAAGCTTGGGGAGTGTAGCTAGGTGTCATTAGAAGGTTGAAGCCTATTGTTAAGGCTGGAGGGAGAGGGAGCTCCTCCACTAGCTAGGGGTGTAGAGAATGGTTGGAAAAAGGCCAAAAAAGGATTATCTCTTAATCTTAATTAATAGGATGATTAGGAAGATAATAAGCTCATAAATTGGATTAATTCTAAGCTATGCTTTGATACCTACCCTATTAAAATGCAAGCGAAGTGATGAGCTATGCTGGATCAAATGTAAGAATCAACATCATTAACAAAGAGATTAGATGATAATTAAGATGAGATAAGTGAGCAATTAACTGATAGTTTAATGTAGGCATGGTGTAAGGTTCCCCCCTTTCCCAAAATAGGGGAAACACTTAAGATAGTCCACTAAGTCTTATCTTGGAGAAAATTTCCTACTCATTGACACCTTGACCATGCAGAGATTCAAGGATACGATTCATAGGTAAGACCTAGTTCTATCCCGCAGGGGGAGCGTAGTCTTTTAAAAATTAAATCACCCATAGGGTAATTGATCATAATTTGGACAAGTACTAGTCTTGATTCCTAGAGACAATGCTTTTTTTTCTCATCCATGCAAGGCACAGCCGCCGCTGGCCTAGTCTTCTAAAATAGAATTGTTCGAGAACCTATTTATCTAACGTAGGGCTTTCACTTAATCTGTTGGAAAGCTACCCGACTAATCGGGTCCACCTGTCCGTAGGATGGTGCCGTCGGGGCATTCCATCCTCCCACTTTCCACTCTACTCACGCGTCAATTTATTTTCTAATTAATCCTACCACACTGTTTGACATAAATAAACATGTTTCTTAATTAAGGCCCTTTTCACAAGGTTTGTTAAAACAACCTTTTTCCACCATACAATAATGCCAAAGACAAGATTTATAAAAACAAAGTTTAAACATGGACCAATTTCATACAAGCCAAACCGGCTCTCTTATTCTTTTCCTTTATACTGCTGATGATCTAGAATTCGGTCTTCCATCCTCTACATGATGGGCAAAACCATACGGGACCATACACCTCATCGTCGCCGCTGGCGAGGACTCAAGCCGGCGTGTCGCCCTCTCAGGCTCCATCGCTTGATCCTCCCGCCCCTCAGAGGGATGTCTACACACTAGGGTGGGCTAATTCACCGCACTAGCCTGGGCCCTCAGAACTAGGCAACATCACAATCACTCGCCTCAATCGGCAAACCTCATTCTCCCAATGGTATGAGGGATACCATGGGCCAACTCCGGGCCTTACTAACGTCTCCACCGTCCGGCTACACAAGCACAAGAATGGGGCAGCATCAAGGCACGGAGAAGTTGTACCTGTACCTTAATTTAACTAAGATAACAATCCATTTACTCACTAAACCATAGGACTAGGATCCATGTCACCTTCTTTAAGAAAACAATCCTTTTCACAAAGATTTTAGCATTTCAACTTGAGATTGTGATAAGACATTCTTTATTAAGGCCTATGCTATTGCTTAAAAGAATACAAACTTTAAATAGTAAATCAATCAAATAGATTACTATTAATAATTAATAGAGAAGCCGGGGCCATACCTCAACCCCTAAGAATGATATATAATTAAAAAACAAAATATGTATATACCTTATAGAAATTTATCGTTTATCGTTGTCTTTGTTGGTTAACAAGAGCTTTAGAACTTGACATATGAGAATAGAGCCTTCTAATACCTTGTCTTACGATTGAAATCATCCAATCATCCCCAAGCTTTATCTCTTCTTACTCGTACTGTGACTTTTCTCTCTTTCTAAGGTCTATGGCAAAATAGCCTTCTCTCACAGGACTACGACATACTATTCTTTCTCTAAAAGAAAAGCTATGAAGTTTTGGTCTCTTCCTCCGAAAGACCATAGCAATCTAAGCTTCTTTTCTAAGATATTAGATAAGAATGAAAGGATATATACACCTTTTCACTGCTTCTCATTTATAAATTCTCTTTTACTGAATCTTGCTAAGGGCTTGTTCCCGCACACACACCCATTCACTTGTATATTTCAACAATACCGGCACCCATACTGATGCTAGTACCGACGCTGATGTACCGGGGGGGGTGTACCGACACGCATACCAGCATTCATGCCATTTACCATGCCTTCTTTAGGTGCCGTTATGTGCGCCGATAAACCATCATTCCCTTGTAGTGAATGCTTACTGCTATATCCACAAGAGAGCTTGTAAGAAGAGGATAGTGAAGGAGAGCAAGAGGAGAGGAAAACAAAACCACATGCAAGAGGTGAGTGGGTCTTCTTGCACTTTTGTGATTTTTGATATCTATTTTATTAATGGGGTTTCTAGCAAAAGGATTTGCAAACTTTAAGAGTGATAGGATTTGCAAGAAACCCTATTGCTATTAGAGCTTGAAATAAACCCTATTAACAATAGGGTTTCTTGCAATGAAGCCTATTGCTATTAGCAATAGGTTTGGCAATACACTCTAACAGTAATAGGATTTACAATAAATCTTAGGGATCTTAAGGATCACAATAAGCCATAATAGCATTAGGATATGCAAGAAACCCTCTTACTATTATGGCTTGAAATCAATACCAATAATAGAGCAACCCCAACCCTAATAGAGAGAGAATTTGCATTAAACCCTAAGGGGAATAGAGAAGGGAAGGTTCAATACCTAATAGTAAAAAAGAAGAAGAAAATGGAGATAACTTACCTTGTAGAGACAAAATTACCTTGCAAACACAACTAACCTTGCAAATACAACTTGAAGACAATGAACAATGAAAAATAAGAGAAGAGGTATTTCATAGACAAGAGGGTGACATAAGATATGTGAGGTTGTAAGGAGAGGTCAGATTCCCCATCATAGTGATGAGTGGGTATTTTCTAAAATAAGATATAGTGCATGAAGTGAGAAAAGGGGTATTTTTCTAGTTCATATCTATTTTCATTGCACAACAGAAACATGAGCAAAATTATTTATGTTTATCATAGTAGTGAACTAGTAAACATGGATTTAAAAAATAGAGAGTTATAAATTTGAGTGCTTTGGTCAAAATATTAACTTTAGATGTAGATTTTGGCTTTTAAATTGCGTGCATAAGTTGTCTCACAGATGCCTTTGTCTAGCTTAGATGATGAGCTGGCAATTGGAACCAATGCATGGTTGAGGAGAAGGATATGTTTCTTGTGTAAGAGATGTAAGCGAACCTATGTGTGAGAATGAGGAATCACAATTGAGCATGTTTGCTTATATGGATGTTTTGAGCCCTTTTAATGACCTTCATCACTTATAAAATTATTAGCACCTTATTTTGAGCACATTTAGAATGTATCTTTATAATGTCATGGAATTGAAACCTCTTAGGATGAGGTTGTTGCTAAGAAAGAACATAATTCACTACTAAAGCTTATGGGGGCCCTAGCAAACTACAACAACACTTTGGGCCCCAGTAAAGTGTCAGTAAGAATGTTGTATCCGGCATGTCGCATAGTGACTTTCCTAGATAATTTTTTATGTCTCTTAGTGACATTACTTAAGTCAAATTGTGTCGCTAAGCGACCCACTAGATTTGCATTATATTTCACTATCGTCACCACATGACATAGCCTACAATTCTTCTTCTTCTTCTCTCTCTCTCTCTCTCTCTCTCTCTCTCTCTCTCTCTCTCTCTCTCTCTCTCTGTCTCTCTCTCTCTCTCTCACACACACACACACACACATACACTTATCACAAATCCTCTCTCACTCACATGCAATCATCTATTTCTCTCTCTCTCTCTCTCTCTCTCTCTCTCTCTCTCTCTCTCACACACACACACACACACACACACACACAATAATTTCTTAGTCTCTCATCATACTATCAGCAATCTTGTAAAGTAAGATCAAAGTTATTTAATTGGTTATAAGATCAATTTTTTTTTGTAAAAGTACACGTAAATAGAGTTTGTTAATACAAATAATATAATGTACTTACATAATAGAATAAATAAAAAGATATATATGAACGATGATAAAGTATACAACATCCATCCATGGCTGAGTAACCAAATGTAGTTTTGATTACTTGATCATTTTGGAGAAGTACATCTCAGATTGGGGTAAAAAGGAGTGATGCCTTATCATAAGACAAACAAAAATATAGCAAAATAAAAGCCTATGGAGTTGGGAATGCATTGAGGTTCTCATCACAAACAAGATGTTCCTCGCATCTTCACCAAAAACACAACCATAGTCTCACACATTCTGATTATTATCATCCCTAAGTGAAAACAAATGATTTACACTCCCATCATTGCTAGATGATGCATAATTCACATGTTGGAATATTTCACCCTGTATTCTCACATTTTCATTGCTTTCCAGTTTCACATGGCCATAGTTTGAAGTAACATGATCCTAAAACACAACAAAACTAACTCAATTTCAGCCTTAGATGTAGCCTCATATTGATTTATGGCAAAAAGATGCTGGGTCATCAAATTTTGACATTTCATCTCTGACCTTGTATACTTTTGCTAGAAATCCAAAATTTCTTCTTTAATTCTAGCTTTATCTATGTTGTATTGCCATCTTATTTTGGATCACACACATTTATGCTTGTTCTACTCTAGATTTTGTCAGCACACAGCTCTAGACAAACTAAGCGTGTTCCTACAGAGCATCATTTTGGATTGTCAATGATGTAAATGCACTATTTGCTTTTGTTGCATACCTCGAAATGTATGTACGAAGACTGCAAACAAAACTTTATCCACTACCTCCACCTCAGAAAGGCTAGTGGATTTGAATTACTTGCCATGTCACAAGTTTGTGGAGTTGTCTTCACCGGTTCCTGCTTCTCCGAATCTCTAGATTTCTTAAGTGTCTTTTTTTGTGCCTATACTTGTACTTCTAGCTCTTTCTCTTTGTTTTTGTCTTTGAGTTAGGGCCTATACTCTTAAGCTTTGTGTATAGCTAATTAGAATATGTGCCCATACAATGGGCTAACTAGTTGATGCATATTTATATAACCCAGACTTGCTCTCTTTGACATGTGAGTGAGCTTCTGGGTGAGGATGACCATTTCAATAAGAAACCTAAAATGCAACTTGTCTTAAGCTTCTTTATGATTCTTGAGTTTGTACTCCTTGCTGGACCCTTTGGAGCCAAAGCAAAACTCCATGTCCTCTTATATGGCTGACGAACATGGCTCCCTTCAATGACAAGTGAAACACCTTGGGGACACGTATTCAATAGTGAATAGATGAGATCCTTGTGTGGCCATCTTTACCTCCCCATTCTTCTGCACTTCTCACAAATGTTGACGTACATTCAAGCTGATGGTCGGAGGGTTCCATGGAAGGGAATCAAATTGCAGTAACCCTACCTTCTCCAACCACGTGCGATTGAAATTGGTGTTGACATCCAGAACTATTTTCAACTTTTTGACCTCTAAAATTATATGTTCAAGCAACTCTCTGTGAGAAACCCTCCTAGAGCAACGTTGTTGCTCATTCCAAAGGCATATTTTGTCGGATTGAGGCTCAATCTAGTTTCTTGACACCTCTCTAGACATAGTATCAAGTGATGAAGATGTTCGACCGCTTTCCAAACACACTCAAATCACCACGGTGAATTCCCACATGAATGTCATAACATTGGAGGCAAACACCTCAATTTTGTGACAAGAGTCTATCTTTTTTTTGTCCTAACATTGGAGGAAAACACCTCCATTTTGTGACGAGAGTCTATCTTTTCTTTCTCTTCAGGTACCATCCGCACTTGATTGTAACCCATTAAATCCATCTAGAAATGAATCATGACCACTGACAACATCTTGATTGTAATCACTAAATCCATCTAGAAATGTAACCCATTAAATCCATCTAGAAATGAATACATTTCATGACCACTGACAACATCTTGATTGTAATCACTATATCCATCTAGAAATGAATAAATTTTATGACCACCACTGAATCCATCCTGATTGTAACCACTGAATCCATCCAGAAATGAATAAATTTTTTGACCACTAACAACATCCAAAAGATAATCTATGAGGGGTAATGGAAAGAGATCTTTAATTGTGGCTTCATTCAACTTCCTATAATCCACAGATACCCTCAACTTTTCTTTTTTCTTGGGCACGATAAAAACCAGAGGCACCCAATAAGCTTTATCAATGGGGTAAATGAAACCTATTTTTAGCACTTTATCAGTCTCTTCTCTAACTTGGTGGTGGGCATAATTCTGATTCATCCACCCTTGTACCTCTGTTGCTGCTGGATGGGAACTGTAACCTCCTTAAGATTTATTTTATGTTAATAAAAACTAGGATCAATATCTTTCATGTGTATATGTTGATAAAAACTAGAATCAATATCAATGGGGTAAATGAAACCTACTTTTAGCACCTTATCAATCTCTTCTTTAACTTGGCAGGCATAATTTGGATTCATCCGCCCTAGTACCTCTGCTACTAGATGGGAACTACAACCTCCTTAAGATTTACTTTATGTTGATAAAAACTAGGATCAATATCCTTCATGTCTATATAGCTTCAAGCATATACATATTTATATCGAGACATTAATTCCTTCAATTTCTACCTTCATTCTTCTATGAGTTTAGCACTTCTTGGACCATTTGAGGATTCTAATAATCTCCCAAGTTTATTTTGGATAGTTTATCTTCTTGCACCCGACCACTTCTGTGCATGTCCTTTTCATGCACAATAATTAATGCTTTAATCTCTTCAAGAACTTCAACTTGCTCTGTTCCTAGAAGAACCTACTTAACCCTATCCTCTACATTTACCAGTATGTCTTCCTCCATTGGTGTCACTAAGATTGGTTGTACTAATATTACATCTAGCTCATATTGGAAAATAATCATCTAGATTAACTAATGTCTTTCTCCATTGGTGTCACCAGATTGGTTGTACTAACATTACATTTGGTTCATATTGGGATATAATATGGTCCACATCCACCTCAAGCAAGGAAACTAGATTCGGATTCTCCCCTTAAGATTTTCTCTTTCTCATCGTCCTCCACTCCTTCCAGCCAATTAAGTCCTACATAGAGTGGTCAGACCAACACATCCACTTTTCCTTTAGAGAACATAGACACTCTGACCTTTTTCTTCCCTCTATGGTGGATGGTGAGTCGTTTATTTCCTAGTTATGGCGGATCTTCCCATGGCCAGCAGCCAAGTAGTATTAAATATGCTTTGGAGTTCTTAATCCATAGTATCACAAAGGATATGAAAAATTTACATTTATCCACACTGAATTCTTGGTTACATACAATGTCTGTAGGCATAACTCTCCACTAATCTATCATCTTGATGGGGCGAAGGCCATTAACTGCATCTTGAAGGTGAAGGGCACTGGCTACATCTTTGTGGGCCATTTCTTCTGACAATACATTGACTCTGGATCCTGCGTCTATAAGGATGCCAGACATTGTTTGACCTTTGAATGCTATTTGACCTCGAGACTACTTCGTCATAGTTTGGAACTAGTTCTATTGATCCACATTGTACTACATTTACCTGAGTACTCTACTGGCTTCTCCATAGGTACTATCCTTTTCAACATTTGTTGTTAAAGCACTAAACATAGGAATTGATCCAATGTAATGTTGAGCTTTATCTTCTATAAGTCCTCTCATAAATCATATTCAGATGATTTTTTAGTTCTTTGTCCCTTACTTCTAAATTTCCATTGCAAAATATCTACCCCTCTTGGTTGACATTCGTCCTAGATTCCACTATCTTTAATTGAGCTAACTTTTTGGTTTCCTCCTTTCTTCTAAAATTAAACAGTGTTCTTTCTTTTGAGCTTTAATTTTTTCTTCCTCCTTGTTTCTTTTGATCTTGAAGAGTATGCTTTGTTGTGTCAGCAAACAGCTCCTCTACAGCTTTGTCAGCTCTATAGCTTGATTATGGTGATTTTGGCACATTCAGGCCCTGCACTGCACCTATGTTACTTGATCATGATGCATCCAACACTTTTTGCTTTGGATTGCACCTATGCTGTTTGATCATGATGCATCTGGCACTTTCTAGCTCTGGACTCCACCTATGTTGCTGCTTTGATATCCTGATGCATCCAACACTTTTTGGATTTGGACTACACCTTGGATCTGGACTACACCTTGGATCCTTTTTGGTTATTTTGGAGACTAATTCCTTTTTATGATTGAATGTCTTCCAAACTATCTACTACCACCATCCTTCATAGGGGAGCTTTCAAAGCCTTTTGGACCACCTTGCACTATACTTCCTACACCATCTTGGCGACTCTCCCAATTATGGGGTTCTTCCTTTGTCCTTGATTCTCTAAATTAGTTCTACTATGACTTGCATCCTTGTGACTCATTAGGGAAAAAGGGAGCTCATTTTGGGGCCTTTTACGGTTTGGAAAAATAAGCTCTCAACCAATGAACAGAGGGCCAACGTAACGTTGGAAATTCACAAAAATAAGAGAAAATAGATTCAAAAAATAATATTTTATGTAGGTACAAGCGTGCTACATTAATGTGGAGATTGGTTTTTTATTCTCACAAGATCTTTGGACATGAAGATAGAATCTAGTCTGACATTTTCTCTGACAAGGGCCTTCCCGCTTCCACCTTCCTTTGAACTTTGAAATGTTGTGCTACCTTTCCTTTGAAAGGTCTACCATTCTACACCACTGCCTCATTGTGCAGCAGCCTCTTCTTTTCCAAAACTGCTCCCTTGATCTTGTTTGGCTTAGAGTAAGATGTTTCTTGTCAACTATCTGTCTGCCCACTTTCTCTTTCTTGAAACTTCACTTTGTTATCTTGTTTACATTACTTTGCTGTGGTTACAGATTCACAAGGTCTCCATGGTGAATAAAAACTATGGCCGTTCTTGTGGAAGATGCTCTGTGGATGATAATGCTATAAAGGCAGAATTATACCACACATCCTTACCCCGTCGACCTGCTTCTTCTATTTCTTCGGTAGAGAATTCAAGTACAGTCAAAATGGAAGGAACTTGGGAAAGGTTTACTGTTTGGAAAGGAGCATGGGTGCTCATGCAACCTAGCAAAAGAAAGAGACCCCAGACAAAAAACATTTTCTTGGCATCATGGAAGGGAAGAGTACGAGATTTTAAAATCACCAGAGGGAAGATATCAGTGAAAGAAGTTTTGATTCAGCATGTGTACATGCATAAAGAACTTGTCTTGCGAGACTATCCAAATGATCTTCCGCAACACAGGCCTAATTGTATATTTTTCTATTGTGGTTTTGTTCTTTATGAGGTGTATGGATTTTTAAGACAAAGCTTTCTTTCTTTGCTTATTGACATTCTTGTGTTATTTTATTTCAGATTTCTACCCTTCATCATATGAGACATGGCAAAACATCGATTGTATTCTGGGATTTATAGATGTTTTGCATGGATCGATAGGAGAACAACAATACCGAGTTCGATGTGCAACAGAGCTAGCTCAATCCGGTATATTTTTTACTGATCATTTTTATCAGTTGTTGCTGGACAATGCAAACACATATGGTGTGTTAAGAAAACAAGACCTTCCGGCATGGAATTCAGTGGATTGGCCTCTCCCACATTTTAGTGTTACAGAGGCATATAGAGCCAAGCTTTTCAAAGAAGTACAGAAAGCTATGAGGCCCAATATTGCCACAAGGATAATAAAAATTTCTTTATGCATGCCTCTCACAGTTTTTGTAGACTTGTTTAATACCTTTCCAGTGAAGGTTTCAAAAACAATGCTCACAGTTAAAGCAACAAGTCTGGCATGCATGCCACAATTTTTGGATAAAGGTTGGGATAAGAAGACATGTAGTTCAGTGTTTTGTGAGGTTGTCCAACCTTCTATGCAACTGAAGTACATGGTTGCATCACAAAATTTTATTTTTTCTTTTTATTATAAGCGCAGTCGAATGCTAGGTGCAAAACTAGTCCCAATGGATCAAGATGAAGATTCTTTTGGTGCAGAAAATAAACTTCTTGATATTGATGTTGTTGAGAATGGTGATGTGCTAATCAATATCTCATTAAGACAATGTTGCTCCCTAGCTCAATTGCGCAATGACATTCTATTTTGAGACAGAAGGTTCTATTTCAAAGGACTTTTTATTTATCTACAACAATAAAAAGGTATACCATGTGACTTATCCTAGTCTCATTAAGCACTGTTATTAGTTTACTTTACCCTATTGTTTCATATTGCTTTTTTGCAGGTGCTCAAAAGAAGAGAGAGTTCAATAAAATGCAAAGACATTGAAAATTTAAAAATTGAGATAACACAGACTCCATAAACAAAGGTATTATATTCAATAAAGTAAAATTCTGTACAGAAGTGTTTAATTATATATGTAGCACATATTCTTGACAACAATTTTCTATTTATCTACAGGCTGATCTAGAGGCTGCTCTACATGGTCCAAGCTCACCGTATCATCTTTATTTGGAGAATCTATTTTCTGCTGCTCCATCCTGTCATGTACAGTCTCTTGGTGCTGCTCCATTGTCTCCTCTACTGCCCCTGGAGCATCTGTTTGCTGCTGCTGCTCCATCATCTCCTCAATAACATCAGTAGCAGCAGGTCCTTGTTCTTGTGGCTTCTCCTCATCAGCACTAGGTCCTTGTTTTTGTGGTACCACATCTGCATCATCTGTGTCATCAAGGTGTATCACACCTTCTCGGACTTTAGAGCTCTCACCCAACTCCACAGTAGCTGGTACAATAGGTTTGGGGGAGGCATACTTCAAAAACTTCCAAATTATATCAGCTCTGAAACTATACACATAGTTCGAGCTGAAGCTATCTTCTCTCATCTGCAATGAGATATGATGATCTAGAACACTTTGTACCAATATCAAATTTTTTGAAGCTAAATGAAAATTATTTTTTCTTACAAGCTCTGGCTGTCCTATCTCAAAATAGCTTGAAAGTATATATTTGGCACTAATCAGCACTCTCCAGCCCCACAGCTACTTGAATCATCTTGTTGTGGTGTCTGGATACTTGGAAAGATATGTTAGAAACTGTTAATATCTGAACAAAATAAAATTATTCAATAAGTTCAAAGGCATAGCATGAAATAGACATCAGTAGAGGGAACAACTTTCTACCTCTAAATCTATTGGCTCTATTGAATCCAAAAGATTGACATTAGGAGGACAGTGATCCAATGCATCTAGAAGTCTTCTAATACAACTGCAATACATATAATTTAGTTAGTGTGCATTAAATCCAAATAATGAAGTTTAAAGTTAAAAATAGCACACAAACCACTTACAATTTCACCTCTCTGTGTGTGTTTCTAAGAGAGTTGAATAAAAAGCATTGCTTCTGCTGGATGTCAATAGAAGCAAAGCTCCAGTGGTCACTGCATAAGGAAAAAAGCATTAAGAAATCAAAGGCTACAAGAGTACTCAATCTTGAAGAAAAATCCCAAAAGAAGCAGCCACCCACATACTTGTTATGGTATGGAAGTAGCAAAATATCAACATGATCAAAATCACAGTGTCTGAACCAATTGGAAATATCCATGGGAGTTTCCTTTGGATCTCTTAACTTGAAGGAAATTGCAGGATCAATAATATAAACTGTATGCTGTACAGCATGGTTCAGCCAGCTTCTCATCATGCTACATTGGACAAAACAATAATTAGGGTAAGGTGTAAGGGACGAGGTACAATAAGGACTGTTTTGCAAACAAATGTAAAATAAAAGACACTTACTAGAGCATTGCAAGAATGATAGTATCTGAGCAATACTCATTCTTATGAGCCAATGCTGCCAAGCATGCTTTTGTCAAGTCAAAATTATTCTCTGAAAAATCATCTTCAATATGGACAACTATGTTAGGGCCCAGCTCCTGCAACCTTCTCTGTATCTGCAGCTCCATCTGTACAGTCTCCACATCTGTAGCAGATTTGGATTCTTTTATTTGCTGCTTCAATGACTCCTCACATAAGCAGCTTTCCCTCGTGGGTCACTTCAACAACCTTCACCTTGTCTGCCTTCAATTTCCTTGTAGGTGGAATTAATAATATGTCTCTCATTTTTATGTCCTGCCATTCCATAGGATGGACCAGCTTGTCATACCTCCATCTCACTCTGGACAATGTGTTGAAGTCCTTGGCCATCAGAGTTACCCTGTGAGCATGGACTGCTACAAGCATTGCATCTTCAAAGTACTTCTCCAAATAATCCTCTGCCATTTCCTATAAGGAAAGAATGGCAGTCCTGTTCCACCTGAAACCAAGATGCCAGCTATCACAAATTTCTCTCACTAGCCTCTGAAAAGGTGCCTTGGGGATTGCAACTATAGCTTTTTGTTGTTTCCTGATCTCCTTTAGCACACCTGCAGAATGTTTTAACCTCTTGGACTTTTGCTGCAGCATGCTCATTGGCTTCCCCTTCCTGCCATGTGCAACTCTTCCCTTTGGAGGCACACTAGATTCCTTGATATCAGCCCCAGCTGTGCTGCTGCTGCAAGCCCTGGCCCCTTGCCAGACCTCCTTGCAGTTGCCTTGGTTCTTGCCATCACTCTGAAAAGCTGCATACAAAGCAATGGAAAAAGATTACAACCATGGAGAACATGGAATGATAAAAGAAGGTAATGACAAATTGGATAAAGCAAAATTGAACAATTTGTAACAAAACGCAATTATGATAATTTGAAATTTCTACAAGCTCATCATCGCGTTTTTCTGCAAATACTTGAAACAACATGCTATTGCATTCCTATAGTGAATTCAGTACAATCAGGTGGGGCGCCTCGACTAAGAGAACACTTTTTAGGCGAACCGAAGAAAAAGTCATGTACCCATCCCTCTGCACCTATATTGTGGCCAAACGCATAAGAGAAGAAATTCAAAAGAAAGATTCAAGAAAACATGACACTCCTACCGTTAATGTATCAAGGCAGCAAGAACACGGTTGTTCTAATCATCAAACTCCCGCTACATCGCCTACTTGTACCCCAAACGGCAATGTGCAACCAGAAAGTAATCTACCCAGTGCATCTTCCTACAAGCAAAACTTTGACATAGGAAATATACCCATGCGTCAAACTTCATTGCAAGAAAGTCTACGTCAAGGTCGACTCGATGATGCACAACTCGCCCTTGCTGAAGCGATTTACTTTTCTGGGAGTGCTATGATGATGGTGGATAGTGAGCATTGGAAGAGAGCATGGAAGAAAATTGGTGAGTTTGGACCAGGGTTTTCACCGCCTACGTACCATGCTATGCGAAATGATCTATTAGAGAAATGTTATACGCAAGTAAAAGAACGTGTACAAAGAATAATTCTTAGCAATATAGAACTTTCTGGATGTAGTATAGTAAGTGATGGATGGTCTAATGTGCAAAGAAAACCATTAATTAATATAATGGTTATTTCACCTAGAGGTGAAACTTTCATCCGTGCCATGGATTCAGCTGGTTCAATCAAAACTGGGGCTTACATTGCTCAAGTCATTAGCTCTATGATAGAGGAAGTGGGTGCCAAAAATGTAGTCCAAGTCGTCTCATGGACACTGCAAAAAATTACAAAAATGCATCCAAAATCCTACAACGACAATATCCTCATATTTTTCCGGTAGGCTGTAATACTCATAGTTTGAATCTTGTATTAAAAGATTGGTATAAATCTGATGATACCAAATGGTTTGCCTCAATCGTCGACACTGCTCGCCAGCTTGTTAGATTCATGCTCAAGAGGTAGAGAGTGTTAGATATTTTTTGACCTCGCATGTCAGTTATGTTAAAGCTTCCAGCGGAGACTAGGTTTTGCACTCACTTTTACACTTTTGAGTCTCTTCTTAGAAATAAAGATGCAGTTTGCGAAACATTTACATGCATGGCATTTCATGACTGGGAGAACACTCAACTTGAAAAAGTGAAAGAGAAAATCAAAGTCTTGAAGGCAGCACTTACGAGAAGAAGTTGGTGGAACAGTGTGATGGATGCATACCATGTAATGATGCCTGTTATGTATGCCGTACGAAGTCTTGATCAAAGAGCGCCTAATCTCGAAAAAGCATGGATGCAATGGTGGACTGTCCAGCGGAGTTTGGAGTGTCCTAAGAAATTAGAGCATTCAGTGGTGGAAAAGCAATGGCGTGTACCATTCTCCAGTAGACAAAGAAAAGTTCTATTGAAGTACTTTCATGCTAGATGGATTGGAGCGCATTCACCACTACACAGTGCTGCTTACATGTTAGATCCTGAATATTGGAATATGGATTTGATGTCCAACGTTGAAGTGGTGCAAGATTTTTATAAAGTGGTAAACACTTTCTATAATAATGATGATGATCGTGTAAAGTGCATAAAGGAGATGACTTCATTTCGATTGAAAGAGGGTTTATTTTCCAACTCCCTTGTTCAACAAATGGCTAAAGAGCAACCTGCATGGAAGTGGTGGATGATGAATGGTGGTGAGCATTATGCTTTATTGCGCAACCTTGCGATGAAGGTTCTAAGTCAGTGCTCTTCAAACTCAGGCTCAGAAAGAAACTGGAGCATGTACAAATATATTCACAGTACTATTCGCAATCGACTTCTTGCAGATCGAGCAGATAAACTTGTTTACATGTATTGTAATGAAAAGATCTTGCGAGACATTGAAAGCGAAGAGTATGAAGAAGATATGCCCAGATGGATGTACAATTGTGATGATGTAGTAGACGAGAACTTTCATGTTGGACGCACGTTGTGCACCACCCTTGAGATAGAAGACAATTTAGACATTGACTTAGATGAGCTTAATTTAGGAGACGAGAGAGTTAACGGTGAAAGAATTTTGGAGCAAGATACTGACATAGAGGAAGAAGCCATTTCATTAATTTCATAAAAAGTACTTGTACAAATGATCGTATTTGGAGAAATTATCAATACAAAAGTAGGATTTGTCTTTCTTAGCTTTCATCTTGAAATAAATTACGAATTGCACTAGGAGTTGCATCTAAAGGTCCTGGTGGTTTATATTTGCTAGCCATGCCGAACACTGTATAAATACCTTGATTTATCGGGACACTGCACAATGCACATGTGGAAGTATTTTGCATTTGCCTCACTAAACATATTAAGTGGTAGTAGTGTCCACAGGGTAGTATATACTGGCCGCTCCACCCATCGAATACTTTGTAACATACAGGGTATTGGGGGGTGGAGGAACTAGTAGCCTCAGCAGAAACTCCCACAAGATCAGGATGTATCAAAAAATGAGAGATGTGGTTTCCTTGGCGCACAGGAGCAATACGTGAAGAGATGCTCTGTACATCTTGGCTGATCTTTGTGAGCTGCTCTTGAATCCCTCTATTGGCCGGGGGAGGAGTTGACACTTGAGTTAATCGCTCAGCTTCTTTCTCCTTCTCTGCTAGCTGTGCCCCTAAGCTTTCTTTGACCTTGTTTAACTCCAATCCAGCGCCCTCCACCATGAGAGCAAGTTCTTCCCTTGTGAATGTCACTGTCTCTTCACGTATGTCGTGGGTGTTGACAGTGGCCTCTCTGGAGGCGAAGTCCACTGGAGTTTCTAGGATAAATTGAGCATATAGCATCTTAGCAAAATAGAGTGAAGCGTCGGCGTTATGGAGAGGACGACCGTACACCTCCAAGAAAATGCGCTCGGCATTAGTTTTGATATCATTGTGAGTGCAACGTGAAATCTTCCATCTTCCCTTCTTAATCTCGCCATCTGGACATGGCCATATTTCCTTTATCATCTCTGTGGTTACGCGTTTGTTTATGTCTTTCCATTGGGCATAAGTAGGATTTGTCCATTTCGACAACCTGCATGCTGTTCTTGTAGCTTCGCGGGCTGTCAGGCCATGTGCAAGGGCCTTCATTCGCTCATATACCTTCTTGGCTAACTCTTGATGCTCATTTGCTTGCGCCTCTGCCATATCTGCATGAACATAAATGACTTTAGGATTTTAATGAACTGTAAAGATCAACGTAAGATAAATTGACCATTACCCTCAAAAACTTAAAGTTTAACACCACGAGAGGAGATATGTATTGCAAAGACTCAATGAGAAATATCCACTTGACTCCAAAAATACTTCAAACAATGCGCGCACATCAAATTTTGAAGAGAAAACACAAACTTAAACACCACAAGAGGAGAGAGATATTGCAAAGACTCAATGAGATAATATTTCAAACAATGGACACATCAAATTTTGAAGAGAGAAACAAAGTGCCATTCCTGAAACTTAATCTCCTGATACTGTATCATTACAAAATTGGGGTGAATGACACCGATAGCTCTACAAGAGGACGTTGTGCCCTCGTTGGGTCAGTATTTAGTGATCTAAAAAATTCAACTACTTGCAAAATTGATTTTCGCTCATCGCGATTAGGCAGAAACATCCAATTTTTGACTCTATGAATAATAGTATCCATGGTAACTTTGTCATAGGAACTATTATCCATCCACAACTCTTGTACTTTCTGCCAAAAGTCATATAAAGTTTGTAATATATATCCCAAGGCAAAAACATCAGATGCAGGAGTGTATGCATCTGCCAAAAATGGATCATAAAGCTTCGGGGCTATCCACGGCCGTTTATTTCGCTCTCTGTCTGCGTAGGAGACCGCCTGTGCCACCTTCTCTGCTTCAAATATAAAATTGAGAGACACACGTTTTTTGGGCGCTCTCAGCAGTAACCCCCAATCGATAATACCTATGCGTGGCTTCAACTCTTTTGTAAAATCCAACACTACATTGAATGGATGTAGGTCGGTATGTACAATTCCTGCCAGATGTGCTGCCGCTAGGCCTTCCACCAGGGCATGCATAATATGTGGCATGGTTATTACTATTTGTTTTATTTTAGAAAGTTCTAGATGACTTAAAGGAATATTATCGGGTAGGGGTTGTCTCCATCCTCGATCCAAACGGAAAATTGCTCTGGTGAACTCACTGAATCTGAAGGGAACCTTCAGAAGAGTATCACCAAGCGAGCCGCCATTATAGTACGAAAAAAATTGTGATCCAAGGAGATTCTTTTTTGAATGCAATGACAATCGATGGGTGTAGAACCTGCATGCCCTGCTCTGCCTTGAAGCTCTCGAACTTGGCGCTGCCTTCTCCTTTGTAGTGCTTTCCACAAAAAGTAATGTGCTCCGGCAAAAATGATATACCTTTAACTGTATACTCCTTTACTGTGCCAAAAACACCAGAGCCTATTGTTCGCCCTTCGAACAGAGCCTCGTGAGGGATGCCAATGAGGTGTGTGCACATAGAATTGTAGATGGTACGATTAATGACACCTGTACCACTTGCATCTGCCTGGCTGGACGTTGCAGCGACGTCCTGGGCAATGCGCACTCTTTTGGGGAGAGACTCTGCATCCAGCGCCTTCATGCGCTTGCTCTTGGCTCTTTGCTCGCTCCATACAACGTCCCATAACTGTAGACGTTGCATATTAGCTTCAGGCGAGGCAGCATCTCTAAGATCACTGCATGCTACACGCATGCTCCCCAAAATGGTTCGTGTTATATGTTGATGGTTGAAATCTGCTATCTTTTGTCTATCAAGCAACTCAGCGTTGCCTCCGCTTCGAAGCCGACGCTGTGCATTTTCCCATATCTGGTCTATTAGATCTCGCATTAGTATCTCAGACTCATTGATCTTTTTGATGACATCATCAGCACATTGTGACACTGTGATGACTGCTTCAATGCGAATTGCTCGTAGAACGTTTTTCGCTCTTCGGGGGAAAGCATGTTGGTCGTCTTCGTAAATCTAGCAAATATCACTAAACACAAAAAAACAGAATATCAAACATTACTGAAATCAACATCAAGTAAACGTGAGAGAACAGCAACAAGTGTATCATTACTTATCAATGTTCAAACAAAAATGGAATATCAAATAATTTTAATGAACTCATCATCCAATACATCATCAAACGTGAGAGAACAGCAACAAGTGTATCATTACTTATCAATGATCAAACAAAAACGGAATATCAAACAATATTATTGAACTCAACATCATGCAATACATTATCGAACGTGAGACAACCACAACAAGTGCATTATTACTTATCAAGTGTATACATTATCGAACGAGAGAGCGAGAGAGGGGGAGAAAGAGAGAGAGGTGTGTTACCATATTATAGTAGTGATGTGTGTGAACACACTTAGGACCGCCGGGGCACTTTTTCCCTCACTAGGAGGTTTTTTCCCCCGTGCATTGTATATACGCCCATTATCTTCTAGGGCTTGTTATCTTTCATTTTTGGCACTCATAATACACTACTGTGGTGTGCTCAAGCTTCCTCATCTTCTTGAAGTTGTGTGTGCATTCCTGCAACCCTAATTCCAATAATTGGTATCAGAGCAGGCTTCCTCCTCCCGGGCAGCATCACCGGCACCTGTCGCTTCATCTCCTCCGATTGCGACGAGGTTTCACGAGCGTCTGCAGGTTAGTATATGCCGTGGGAGAGCCCGTAGGACCTGGTTGTTTCAGAATTTTGATCTGAAGTCATTTCGCCCTCCGTTTTTGCATTCCAAGTACTGCGCAGGCAAAATCGTCCTACTGTGCAGATTTTCTGTCAAGATTAAAATCTGCAGGACAGGTGCCCATTCGTCTGTTTTGGGCTGTGCTACATAGCACAGGTCGATTTTATACAGGTTTACCTCTTACAGACAGCATTTACATCTAGTAGTACAGTCATTGGCCATGGCTGACAACAATGATGTATTCCGCATGTTGGCTGCTGAGGATAAGTTGGATGGCACCAACTATCCATTGTGGGCATATATGATGCGACATGTATTGGTAGCAAAGGGGTTATGGAACATTGTGCAGGGTATTGATGCACGTCCTATTGTGGCTGGGAATGCTGCAAATACATCAGAAACAGGTACTGTTGATGATGGTGCAGGCACAAGTGCTGTAGCAGCTGTTCGAGAACCACCACTTTCAGCAGAGCAGATTCGTTGGGATGGTAGAGATGCGCAGGCTCATGCCTTGATTGCGCTGTCTGTCAAACGTACCATTATCCCACATATTCGCTCCTGCAGGACTTCTAAGGATGCTTGGGCTGTACTTGCCACATTGTATCAGGCAAGAAATGAGGCTCGTATTGCTTATCTCCGAAAACAGTTGGAGAGTGAGCATATGAACGAAGGTGATTCTATGGATAGCTTTTTGACAAAGATCAAGGATTTCAAAGAGCAGCTCATTTCTGCAGATGAAATCCTGTCAGACAGTTCACTTGTGCAGACTGTTTTGAATGGTCTACCAGATTCTTATCAGGGTTTTGCTTCCACTCTTCGCTTGATGATGAAAGGCAATCCCAATGCCTTATCATTTGAGGAGTTAGTTTCTGTTTTGCTGCAAGAAGACCAGTCAAGGCAAAACAGGAATATTATGCGTGTCGCAGATCAAGCTTTCGTTGCTAGTCAGAGAAGCGGGAAAGGTAAAGCTGGCTTTTCTTCTAGTAAGCAGAAATCTGCAAATGCTGCGCAACCAAAGAAGGAAGACAAAGATGAGAAGAAGGGTGACAAACAGAAGACATTTTGCAAGTACTGTAAGGGAAATGATCATGTCATCAAAGCGTGTCCTAAGCTGGCTGCGAAAGAGGCTAAGAAGAAAGAGGCTGGTATGGCTGTTGCAGATGCCTCTCCTTCTAACAATGAATCTGCTAATGTTGTTCAAGATACAGAATGGGCATTCAATGCGCAGTGCAGTTATGACCCATCTTTGCATGACACATGTATGTCTGCAGTAGATTCAGATGTATGGTACTTTGACAGTGGTGCCACTAAGCATATCACCTCGCAGCGCAGTTTATTCACTTTCCTTGAGTCTGCTCCCACAGGGAATACTGTCACTTGTGCCAATAACTCCTCTTATCCCGTTAAAGGAGTTGGACAGATTGTGCTGAATGTTGCAAATTGCAACACCTTTACACTCTTTGATGCATTGTATGTGCCAGGGATCAAAAAGAATCTGCTGTCAGTCTCCGCATTTGCCAAAACAGGTTTGGTTGTAAAATTTGTGGATGACAGATGTACTGTTCATGATCTCTCTTGTGGTGACATCATTGTAGCATCTGGTTCACTATGTCGAGGGCTGTATAAGCTCAATATGGATGGCAAATGTGTAGAGGATTCAGCATGTGCTATTATGGATACGCAGGCTATTTCAAATGCAAAACTGTGGCATGCACGTTTTGGTCATCTGAATTTTGCAAGTTTGCTGCGCCTGCAGAAATCTGAAATGGTGTCTTCTTTGCCTAAGCTTGAGGCACCTGTCAAGCATGTTTGTGAGGGCTGCATATTGGGTAAAATGCAGCGTGCTTCCTTTCCCAAAGATGGATCAGTGAGAGCTGAACGCAGATTGCAGCTTGTTCACAGTGATGTTTGTGGTCCCATGCAAACTCCATCATTTGGAAACTACCTTTACTTCGTGACTTTCATTGATGATTTTACCAGGCATGCATGGGTATATCCTTTGAAGGCAAAGTCCGAAGTGTTTTTGTGCTTCAAACAGTTTTTGGTTATGGCTGAAAATGTGTCAGAAAGTAAGATGGGCACCCTCCGTTCAGATCGAGGGGGGGAGTATATGTCTTCAGAATTTAATGCATTTCTGGCTGAGCGTGGGATAAAACACCAATGTACAGTGCCGTATACACCACAGCAAAATGGTGTGGCTGAGAGAAAAAACAGGTCTCTCATGGAAATGGCAAGATGTATGGTTAAGAGTCAAAGTCTACCACATGGTTTTTGGCTTGAGGCTGTCATGTGTGCCACTTATGTACTAAACAGGTGTCCCACCAAAGCATTACAGGTTGTCACTCCATATGAGGCTTGGCATAGCCGCAAGCCATCTGTTGGCCATTTACGTGTTTTTGGTTGCCTGGCATATGCATTAGTGCCTGTGCAACATCGCAGAAAATTGGATGACAAAGCTGTCAAATGTATTTTTGTTGGATATAGTGCTGAGAGCAAAGGCTATCGTTTGTATCATCCACAGACAAAGCGCATTTTGGTTAGCCGTGATGTTGTATTTGTGGAAGATGCAGTTCAGCCCTTGGTTTCATGTACTAAGGAGACAGATATCAGCTCACGTGATGTCTATGATACATTGTTGCCTCTTTTCAGTGGTGCACAGTCAAGTGCAATACCTCATGAGGCAGTTTTTCAGCCTATGCAGGTTTTAAATGATGGCACAGATCAGCCTATATCTGATGCAGATGTGCATGATGCACTTGAGGATGAGAGACAAGAGATTGAGGGCTCTAGGAACATGCCTAGATGGCTGGTGCAGACTTTGCGTGACAGCAAGTTGGATGCCCCTTTGTCTAGTCGCACTCGTTCTGGCTCTCATGGTGCCTCTTATGCGTCAGATTGTTATGCATTGGCTGTTTCTAGTATGTGCGATGAAAGTGAGCCTGTTTCATTTGATGAGGCACAAAGTTCAGAAAATTGGATGGCTGCTATGCAAGCAGAATACGATGCTATTATGAAGAATAGTACATGGTCTTTATGTGACTTGCCCCCTGGCAAGAAGGCCATTGGCACTAAGTGGGTATACAAATTGAAGCGTAAGCCTGATGGCACAGTGGATCGCCATAAGGCTAGGCTTGTTGCAAAAGGTTATGCTCAAGAGAAGGGCATTGATTTTGATGAGACTTTTGCTCCCACATGTCGTATGACCACTGTTCGTAGCATCTGTGCATTAGCAGCTCATAATGGTTGGAATGTACATCAGCTGGACATAAAGACTGCGTTCTTAAATGGAGATTTGCATGAGGAGGTGTATGTATCGCAGCCTCGTGGTTTTGTTCAAAGAGGGCAGGAAAACAAAGTGTGCAGGTTAAAAAAGGCTTTATATGGTTTAAAGCAAGCTCCACGAGCTTGGTATGAAAAAATACATGCATATTTGACTGCACATGGGTTTCAGAATAGTCCAACAGAAAGCACTTTGTATGTTAAACGTGTGGATGGTATACATCTAATCATTGCTCTCTATGTCGATGACATGCTGCTCACAGGACCAAATGAGAGTCATATTGCTGATTTTAAGGCTGATTTGAATGCCTCTTTTGAGATGTCAGATTTGGGGCATTTGCATCATTATTTGGGGATACAATTTAAGCAGTGTGATGGAGGTATTGCTTTGTGTCAGACAAAGTATATTGAAACATTGTTGCGGAGATTTGGCCTTGAAGACTGCAAGCCTATTGCTACTCCAATGGAGACAGGTTTGAAGTTGAGTCTTCATGATGCTGGAGATCACTTTGATGTCACACTCTATCAGACAGCTGTTGGTTGCCTCATTTATGTATGCATTACGAGGCCAGACATTCAGTTTGCAGTCTCACAGGTGAGCAGATTTATGCATAGCCCAGGCATTAAGCATTGGCAGGCAGTGAAGCGTATCTTTCGCTATTTGAGTGGTACTCGGCATCTTGGGTTGTTTTATCCCAAGGGGGGATCATTGCCGCCAGATTTACATGTTTTTTCAGATTCTGACTGGGCTGGTTGTTATGACACACGCGTGTCCACGAGTGGTTTTTGCTTCATGCTTGGAAGCTCATGCATATCATGGTTGAGCAAGAAGCAGCCTACTGTGGCCACTTCTAGTTGTGAAGCTGAGTACAGGGCAGCTTTCACAGCTACGGTTGAGTGTGTGTGGCTCAGACGCCTTATGGCTGATTTGGGTGTTGGGCAGCCATCTGCCACCACCATCTTCACTGACAGTCAGAGCGCATTGGCAGTTGCGCGGAACCCAGTGTTCCATGCTCGTACGAAGCACATTGAGGTGCACTACCATTATGTCAGGGAGAGACTCTCTGCAGGAGAGATCAGTTTGGCTTATGTGCCAACACAGGATAACCTTGCAGACCTTTTCACAAAGGCTCTGCCTCGTGAGAAGTTCGAAGCTTTTCGCAAAGCTTTGGGCTTACTCCCTTTTGTGGATTCGTCCACATAGCTAGACACTTCCCTATACATGAGTGCTAGCTCTTGTTCACCGCATCACTCCAGGGGGGATTTGTTACCATATTATAGTAGTGATGTGTGTGAACACACTTAGGACCGCCGGGGCACTTTTTCCCTCACTAGGAGGTTTTTTCCCCCGTGCATTGTATATACGCCCATTATCTTCTAGGGCTTGTTATCTTTCATTTTTGGCACTACTGTGGTGTGCTCAAGCTTCCTCATCTTCTTGAAGTTGTGTGTGCATTCCTGCAACCCTAATTCCAACAAGGTGTGACAGATAGAGAGAGAGGGAACATTAGATGACATTTTTAATAGTTTTGTGAGTTCCTAATAAAGAGAGGAAAATAATGTTTTGTAATCCTAAAGTACTCCTCATCTACACACCTATCGTGATAGAGAGAGAGAGATGTGAAGTGTATTATGAGAGAGAGAGAGAGAGTTGTGAAGTGTATCATGAGAGAGAGAGAGAGAGAGAGAGAGAGAGAGAGAGGAGAGAAAGAGAGAGTTGTGACAAATAGAGAGAAGAAACATTAGATGACATTTTTAATGTTTTTGTGAGTTTCTAAAGAGGAAAATAATGTACTGTTTTAATTTTTAAGTAAATAGAGGGAGAAAAAAGAAATAATTAGGAATTATGTATATTTTAAGAGAAAAAAAAAGAAATCCTTATCTACACATCTATCGTGTTGTGAAGTGTATCATGAGAGAGAGAGAGAGAGAAAGAGTTGTGAAGTGTATCATGAGAGAGAGAGAGAGGGGGTAGGAAGAGAGAGAGATATTCATTTTTTCGAGTTACGAATCACGATATTATAAAATAAAACGTTTAGACAATATGATGTAAACTTTGATCCATGAAATACTCATGCCGCGTTAGCAACCAAGTATCGCATGGATCAAACACAATAAAAACAATACAAGTCAAATCAAACAAATTTATGACATTTTTTCGACCGCGTTAACGATCATATGCCGTAATATGCAAGCAAATTTACGACATTTTTTTGACCGCGTTAATGATCAAATGCCGCAATATGCAAAAAACAATTTATGCGCTAGCGGACGACACTAACTTGCCGCGTTACAACACTAACTTGCCGCGTTAACGACAAAATGCCGCCCGATTCTATGGGAATACGAATAGGATACGAACATACACTGGCCGCCTTACCGACCATATGCCCGCATTTGACAAAGGGAAGGGAAGGGAAGGTGACATCGCCATAACGATACTATGCTTGCCGCGTTACCGACTAGTACCGCTACGGCGTGCCATACTTACCATAGGACACAGACTAGCCGCGTTGCCCCAGGGTAAGCACCATTCCGAAGAATGGCCTTACACACACACTTGTCGTGTGGCGGACCACCCACATCTTGCCGCGCATTGCGACAATGGGCGGCTGCCCGCACGAACACACACCCACACACACATCCCTCGTGTGGCGGACCACCCACATCCTGCCGCGCATTGCGACAGTGGGCGGCTGCCCGCACGAACATACACCCACATACACACACACACACACACAAGTTTTATTACCTGTGTATGCTGTCAGCAATGAACTCCCAAAGGGCCCCCCGGGCCTATATATATAGGAAATTGTACCCCGCCGGGCTAAATGACGATCCCGGAGGGACCCACCGGTGTTTCCTTTTTCCCGACGGGACCACCGGGTATAGCAAAAGCCCGGCGGGATTTTATCCGGTTACCAGGTCGCTTGCCACCGGCTTTTTTGAGAACATGTTAATATGCTAACATGTTAATAACATGTTAACACATGTTATTAACAAAAAAAAATTATGATCACGTGAATATAAAATCATTGATTATAGCTCTATGCATGAGATGTATGTAAGAGAGCTCTCATAATAATGCAAGATCTAACTCTATGCATGAGATGTATGTAAGAGAGCTCTCATAATAATGCAAGATCTAACTCTATGCATGTGAGATCAATGTATGAGAGCTTTGAATGCAAGACCTAGCTCTATGCATGAGAGCTCTTTCACTCTATACATGAGATCTATCCATGGGAACTCTTATAATAATGCAAGATATAGCTGTATGCATGCGAGCTCTATGTATGAGAGATCTTAATGTAATACCTATCTCTATGAATGAACGCTCTAATGCAAGACCAAGCTCTATGCATGGGAGCTCTATGTATGAGAGCTCTTAATGTAAGACCTAGCTCTTTGCATGAGAGCTCTAGTGCAAGACCAAAATCTCTATAGCTCTCATGCATGATAAGAGAGATCTATGCATATGAGAGCTATTAATGCATGAGAGATCTTACAATGCAAGAGGGATCTCAGTAGAACTCATCTTGGAGTAATTGATTTTGTTGATCTGCATGGTACAAAGCTAGATCGATGCATTCTAGCTCCACCACATGGTAGAGCTAGATCGGATGCAATTGTAGCTCCCTGGTTCTCGTCATGTGAAGTAGGTCTCTTCTTAGAGTAATTGGTTTTGTTGATCTGCATGGTACACAGCTAGTTCCGGGTTGCTTGCCACACATTTTTCCATGCATGATTCGAATTTCATGCCTCTTCGGTGCCGTTTGTGCCACCGTTGGAAATTTTTGCCATTTGGCACGCTCGTTCATCTTTTTCGAGAACCCGGATTCGAACAGTTAGAAGTTGAGGATCCCGGACCCCATTAGAGAACGGACCACACAGAATTATGCTAGGGAAGTTGCTATATGTCCACATCACTCCGTGCATGGGTTTGGGCATCGCAATCACTTCTCCCATCACGTCAAGGTCCCTGGCGAAGATAGTGCAAAATCGCCATAACAGAGTTTCGGATCCGAAATGAGTCTGAATCGCATCTGAACACAACAACAAAGATCCGGGTTGCTTGCCACACATTTGTCCATGCATGATTCGATTTTCATGCCTCTTCGGCGCCGTTTGGTCTACGGTTGGAAATTTTTGCCATTTGGCACGCCCGTGCATCTTTTTCAAGAACCCGGATTGGGACAGTTGGAAGTTGAGGATCTGGGACCCCATCAGAGAACCAACAACATGGACTTGTACTAGGGAAGTAGCTCTATGTCCACATCACTCCGTATATGGATTTGGGCATTGCAATCAGTTCTCCCAGCGCGTCAAAGTTGGGTCCCGGGGTGAAGATAGTGCAAAATCGCCATAACAGAGTTTCGGATCCGAAATGAGTCCGAATCGCATCTGAACACAACAAGAAAGATCTGGGCTAGTTGCCACACATTTTTCCATGCATGATTCAAATTTCATGCCTCTTCGGCGTCGTTTGGGCCAGGGTTGGAAATTTCCGCCATTTGGCAAGCTCGTTCATCTTTTTCGAGAACCCGGATTCGAACAGTTAGAAGTTGAGGATCCGGGACCCCATCAGAGAACGGACCACACGGACTTGTGCTAGGGAAGTTGCTCTATGTCCACATCACTTCGTGCATGGATTTGTGCATCGCAATCACTTCTCCCAGCGCGTCAAAGTTGGGTCCCGGCGAAGATAGTGCAAAATTGCCATAACAAAGTTTCGGATCTGAAATGAGTCCGAATCGCATCTGAACATAACAAGAAAGATCCGGGTTGGTTGCCACACATTTTTCCATGCATGATTCGAATTTTATGCCTCTTTGACGTCGTTTGGGCTAGGGTTGGAAATTTCCACCATTTGACACGCTCGTTCATCTTTTCCGAGAACCCGGATTCGAACATTTAGAAGTTGAGGATCCGGGACCCCATCAGAGAACGAACCACACAGACTTGTGCTAGGGAAGTTGCTCTATGTCCACATCACTCTGTGCTTGGATTTGGGAATCGCAATCAGTTCTCCCAGCGCGTCAAAGTTGGGTCCCGACGAAGATAGTGCAAAATCGCCATAACAGAGTTTCGGATCCGAAATGAGTCCCAATCGCATCTGAACACAACAAGAAAGATCCGAGTTGCTTGCCACACATTTGTCCATGCATGATTCCATTTTCATGCCTCTTTAGCGCCGTTTGGGCCACGGTTGGAAATTTTTGCCATTAGGCACGCTTGTGCATCTTTTTCAAGAACCCGGATTCGGACAGTTAGAAGTTGAGGATTCGGGACCCCATCAGAGAACGGACCACATGGACTTGTGCTAGGAAAGTTGCTCTATGTCCACATTACTCCGTGCATGCATTTGGAGATCGCAATCACTTCTCCGAGCGCGTCAAGGTTGGGTCCCGGCGAAGATAGTGCAAAATCGCCAAAACAGAGTTTCGGATCCGAAAAGAGTCCGAATCGCATCTGAACACAACAAGAATGATCCGGGTTGGTTGCCACACATTTGTCAATGCATGATTCGATTTTTATTCCTCTTCAGTGTTGGAATTAGGGTTGCAGGAATGCACACACAACTTCAAGAAGATGAGGAAGCTTGAGCACAACACAGTAGTGTATTATGAGTGCCAAAAATGAAAGATAACAAGCCCTAGAAGATAATGGGCGTATATACAATGCACGGGGGAAAAAACCTCCTAGTGAGGGAAAAAGTGCCCCGGCGGTCCTAAGTGTGTTCACACACATCACTACTATAATATGGTAACAAATCCCCCCTGGAGTGATGCGGTGAACAAGAGCTAGCACTCATGTATAGGGAAGTGTCTAGCTATGTGGACGAATCCACAAAAGGGAGTAAGCCCAAAGCTTTGCGAAAAGCTTCGAACTTCTCACGAGGCAGAGCCTTTGTGAAAAGGTCTGCAAGGTTATCCTGTGTTGGCACATAAGCCAAACTGATCTCTCCTGCAGAGAGTCTCTCCCTGACATAATGGTAGTGCACCTCAATGTGCTTCGTACGAGCATGGAACACTGGGTTCCGCGCAACTGCCAATGCGCTCTGACTGTCAGTGAAGATGGTGGTGGCAGATGGCTGCCCAACACCCAAATCAGCCATAAGGCGTCTGAGCCACACACACTCAACCGTAGCTTGAAAGCTGCCCTGTACTCAACTTCACAACTAGAAGTGGCCACAGTAGGCTGCTTCTTGCTCAACCATGATATGCATGAGCTTCCAAGCATGAAGCAAAAACCACTCGTGGACACGCGTGTGTCATAACAACCAGCCCAGTCAGAATCTGAAAAAACATGTAAATCTGGCGGCAATGATCCCCCCTTGGGATAAAACAACCCAAGATGCCGAGTACCACTCAAATAGCGAAAGATACGCTTCACTGCCTGCCAATGCTTAATGCCTGGGCTATGCATAAATCTGCTCACCTGTGAGACTGCAAACTGAATGTCTGGCCTCGTAATGCATACATAAATGAGGCAACCAACAGCTGTCTGATAGAGTGTGACATCAAAGTGATCTCCAGCATCATGAAGACTCAACTTCAAACCTGTCTCCATTGGAGTAGCAATAGGCTTGCAGTCTTCAAGGCCAAATCTCCGCAACAATGTTTCAATATACTTTGTCTGACACAAAGTAATACCTCCATCACACTGCTTAAATTGTATCCCCAAATAATGATGCAAATGCCCCAAATCTGACATCTCAAAAGAGGCATTCAAATCAGCCTTAAAATCAGCAATATGACTCTCATTTGGTCCTGTGAGCAGCATGTCATCGACATAGAGAGCAATGATTAGATGTATACCATCCACACGTTTAACATACAAAGTGCTTTCTGTTGGACTATTCTGAAACCCATGTGCAGTCAAATATGCATGTATTTTTTCATACCAAGCTCGTGGAGCTTGCTTTAAACCATATAAAGCCTTTTTTAACCTGCACACTTTGTTTTCCTGCCCTCTTTGAACAAAACCACGAGGCTGCGATACATACACCTCCTCATGCAAATCTCCATTTAAGAACGCAGTCTTTATGTCCAGCTGATGTACATTCCAACCATTATGAGCTGCTAATGCACAGATGCTACGAACAGTGGTCATACGACATGTGGGAGCAAAAGTCTCATCAAAATCAATGCCCTTCTCTTGAGCATAACCTTTTGCAACAAGCCTAGCCTTATAGCGATCCACTGTGCCATCAGGCTTACGCTTCAATTTGTATACCCACTTAGTGCCAATGGCCTTCTTGCCAGGGGGCAAGTCACATAAAGACCATGTACTATTCTTCATAATAGCATCGTATTCTGCTTGCATAGCAGCCATCCAATTTTTTGAACTTTGTGCCTCATCAAATGAAACAGGCTCACTTTCATCGCACATACTAGAAACAGCCAATGCATAACAATCTGACGCATAAGAGGCACCATGAGAGCCAGAACGAGTGCGACTAGACAAAGGGGCATCCAACTTGCTGTCACGCAAAGTCTGCACCAGCCATCTAGGCATGTTCCTAGAGCCCTCAATCTCTTGTCTCTCATCCTCAAGTGCATCATGCACATCTGCATCAGATATAGGCTGATCTGTGCCATCATTTAAAACCTGCATAGGCTGAAAAACTGCCTCATGAGGTATTGCACTTGACTGTGCACCACTGAAAAGAGGCAACAATGTATCATAGACATCACGTGAGCTGATATCTGTCTCCTTAGTACATGAAACCAAGGGCTGAACTGCATCTTCCACAAATACAACATCACGGCTAACCAAAATGCGCTTTGTCTGTGGATGATACAAACGATAGCCTTTGCTCTCAGCACTATATCCAACAAAAATACATTTGACAGCTTTGTCATCCAATTTTCTGCGATGTTGCACAGGCACTAATGCATATGCCAGGCAACCAAAAACACGTAAATGGCCAACAGATGGCTTGCGGCTATGCCAAGCCTCATATGGAGTGACAACCTGTAATGCTTTGGTGGGACACCTGTTTAGTACATAAGTGGCACACATGACAGCCTCAAGCCAAAAACCATGTGGTAGACTTTGACTCTTAACCATACATCTTGCCATTTCCATGAGAGACCTGTTTTTTCTCTCAGCCACACCATTTTGCTGTGGTGTATACGGCACTGTACATTGGTGTTTTATCCCACGCTCAGCCAGAAATGCATTAAATTCTGAAGACATATACTCCCCCCCTCGATCTGAACGGAGGGTGCCCATCTTACTTTCTGACACATTTTCAGCCATAACCAAAAACTGTTTGAAGCACAAAAACACTTCGGACTTTGCCTTCAAAGGATATACCCATGCATGCCTGGTAAAATCATCAATGAAAGTCACGAAGTAAAGGTAGTTTCCAAATGATGGAGTTTGCATGGGACCACAAACATCACTGTGAACAAGCTGCAATCTGCGTTCAGCTCTCACTGATCCATCTTTGGGAAAGGAAGCACGCTGCATTTTACCCAATATGCAGCCCTCACAAACATGCTTGACAGGTGCCTCAAGCTTAGGCAAAGAAGACACCATTTCAGATTTCTGCAGGCGCAGCAAACTTGCAAAATTCAGATGACCAAAACGTGCATGCCACAGTTTTGCATTTGAAATAGCCTGCGTATCCATAATAGCACATGCTGAATCCTCTACACATTTGCCATCCATATTGAGCTTATACAGCCCTCGACATAGTGAACCAGATGCTACAATGATGTCACCACAAGAGAGATCATGAACAGTACATCTGTCATCCACAAATTTTACAACCAAACCTGTTTTGGCAAATGCGGAGACTGACAGCAGATTCTTTTTGATCCCTGGCACATACAATGCATCAAAGAGTGTAAAGGTGTTGCAATTTGCAACATTCAGCACAATCTGTCCAACTCCTTTAACGGGATAAGAGGAGTTATTGGCACAAGTGACAGTATTCCCTGTGGGAGCAGACTCAAGGAAAGTGAATAAACTGCGCTGCGAGGTGATATGCTTAGTGGCACCACTGTCAAAGTACCATACATCTGAATCTACTGCAGACATACATGTGTCATGCAAAGATGGGTCATAACTGCACTGCGCATTGAATGCCCATTCTGTATCTTGAACAACATTAGCAGATTCATTGTTAGAAGGAGAGGCATCTGCAACAGCCATACCAGCCTCTTTCTTCTTAGCCTCTTTCGCAGCCAGCTTAGGACACGCTTTGATGACATGATCATTTCCCTTACAGTACTTGCAAAATGTCTTCTGTTTGTCACCCTTCTTCTCATCTTTGTCTTCCTTCTTTGGTTGCGCAGCATTTGCAGATTTCTGCTTACTAGAAGAAAAGCCAGCTTTACCTTTCCCGCTTCTCTGACTAGCAACGAAAGCTTGATCTGCGACACGCATAATATTCCTGTTTTGCCTTGACTGGTCTTCTTGCAGCAAAACAGAAACTAACTCCTCAAATGATAAGGCATTGGGATTGCCTTTCATCATCAAGCGAAGAGTGGAAGCAAAACCCTGATAAGAATCTGGTAGACCATTCAAAACAGTCTGCACAAGTGAACTGTCTGACAGGATTTCATCTGCAGAAATGAGCTGCTCTTTGAAATCCTTGATCTTTGTCAAAAAGCTATCCATAGAATCACCTTCGTTCATATGCTCACTCTCCAACTGTTTTCGGAGATAAGCAACACGAGCCTCATTTCTTGCCTGATACAATGTGGCAAGTACATCCCAAGCATCCTTAGAAGTCCTGCAGGAGCGAATATGTGGGATAATGGTACGTTTGACAGACAGCGCAATCAAGGCATGAGCCTGCGCATCTCTACCATCCCAACGAATCTGCTCTGCTGAAAGTGGTGGTTCTCGAACAGCTGCTACAGCACTTGTGCCTGCACCATCATCAACAGTACCTGTTTCTGATGTATTTGCAGCATTCCCAGCCACAATAGGACGTGCATCAATACCCTGCACAATGTTCCATAACCCCTTTGCTACCAATACATGTCGCATCATATATGCCCACAATGGATAGTTGGTGCCATCCAACTTATCCTCAGCAGCCAACATGCGGAATACATCATTGTTGTCAGCCATGGCCAATGACTGTACTACTAGATGTAAATGCTGTCTGTAAGAGGTAAACCTGTATAAAATCGACCTGTGCTATGTAGCACAGCCCAAAACAGACGAATGGGCACCCGTCCTGCAGATTTTAATCTTGACAGAAAATCTGCAGACGCTCGTGAAACCTCGTCGCAATCGGAGGAGATGAAGCGGCAGGTGCCGGTGATGCTGCCCGGGAGGAGGAAGCCTGCTCTGATACCAATTGTTGGAATTAGGGTTGCAGGAATGCACACACAACTTCAAGAAGATGAGGAAGCTTGAGCACAACACAGTAGTGTATTATGAGTGCCAAAAATGAAAGATAACAAGCCCTAGAAGATAATGGGCGTATATACAATGCACGGGGGAAAAAACCTCCTAGTGAGGGAAAAAGTGCCCCGGCGGTCCTAAGTGTGTTCACACACATCACTACTATAATATGGTAACATTCAGCGCCGTTTGGGCCCCTGTTGGAATTTTTTTCCATTTGGCACGCTCGTGCATCTTTTTCGAGAACCCGGATTCGGACAGTTAGAAGTTGAGGATCCGGGACTTCATCAGAGAACGGACCACACGGACTTGTGCTCGGGAAGTTGCTCTATGTCCACATCACTCCGTGCACGAATTTGGGCATCGCAATCACTTCTCCCGGTGTGTCAAAGTTGGGTCCCAGTGCCATTCAACACACTTGTTTATCTCCTTGGTTCTCGTCATGGTCTCTTCTTGGAGTAATTGGTTTTGTTGATTTGCATGGTACATAGCTAGATCAATGCATTCTAGCTCTACCACATGGAAGAGCTAGACCTCAAAAGCAATTCTAGCTCCACCACATGGTAGAGCTAGACCTCAAAGCAATCTAGCTCTACGATGTGGTCTAGGTTTGATACAGCTCTACCACATGGTAGAGCTAGATCAAATGCAATTCTAGCTTCTTGGTTCTTGTCATGTGAAGTAGATCTCATCTTGGAGTAATTGATTTTGTTGATCTCCATAGTACACAGCTAGATCGAAGCATTCTAGCTCCACCACATAGTAGAGCTAGATCTGATGCAATTGTAGCTCCTTGGTTCTCGTCATGTGAAGTAGGTCTCTTCTTAGAGTAATTGGTTTTGTTAATCTGCATGATACACAGCTAGATCCGGGTTTCTTGCCACACATTTTTCCATGCATGATTCCATTTTCATGCCTCTTCGGCACCGTTTGGGCCACGGTTGGAAATTTCCACCATTTGGCACGCTCATGCATCTTTTTCGAGAACCCGGATTCGGACAGTTAGAAGTTGAGGATCAGGGACCCCATCAAAGAATGGACCACATGGACTTGTGCTAGGGAAGTTGCTCTATGTCCACATCACTCCGTGCATGGATTTGTGCATTGCAATCACTTCTTCCAGCGCGTCAAAGTTGGGTCCCGACGAAGGTAGTGCAAAATCGCCATAACAGAGTTTCGGATCCGAAATGAGTCCGAATCGCATCTGAACACAACAAGAAAGATCCGGGTTGGTTGCCACACATTTTTCCATGCATGATTCGAATTTCATGCCTCTTCGGCGCCGTTTGGGCCACAGTTGGAAATTTCCGCCCTTTGGCACGCTCGTTCATCTTTTTCGAGAACCCAGATTCGGACAGTTAGAAGTTGAGGATTCGGGACCCCATCAGAGAACGGACCACACGGACTTGTGCTAGGAAAGTTGCTCTATGTCCACATTACTCCGTGCATGCATTTGGAAATCGCAATCAGTTCTCCCAGCGCGTCAAAGTTGGGTCCTGGCGAAGATAGTGCAAAATCGCCATAACAGAGTTTCGGATCCGAAAAGAGTCCGAATCGCATCTGAACACAACAAGAATGATCTGGGTTGGTTGCCACACATTTTTCCATGCATGATTCGAATTTCATGCCTCTTCGGCACCGTTTGGGCCAGGGTTGGAAATTTCTGCCATTTGGCACGCTCGTTCATCTTTTTCGATAACCCGGATTCGAACAGTTAGAAGTTGTGGACGCGGGACCCCATCATAGAACGGACCACACGGACTTGTGCTAGAGAAGTTGCTCTATGTCCACATCACTCCGTGCATGGATTTGTGCATCGCAATCACCTCTCCCGGTGCGTCAAAGTTGGGTCCCGACGAAGATAGTGCAAATTCGCCATAACCGAGTTTCGGATCCGAAATGAGTCCGAATCGCATCTGAACCCAACAGAAAGATCCGGGTTTGTTGTCACACATTTTTCCATGCATGATTCGAATTTCATGCCTCTTTAGCGCCGTTTGGGCCACGGTTGGAAATTTTTACCATTTGGCACGCTTGTGCATCTTTTTCAAGAACCCGGATTCGGACAGTTAGAAGTTGAGGATTCGGGATCCCATAAGAGAACGGACCACACGGACTTGTACTAGGGAAGTTGCTCTATGTCTACATCACTCCGTGCTTGGAATTCTGCATCGCAATCAGTTCTTCCAGCACGTCAAAGTTGGGTCTCGAGACGAAGATAGTGCAAAATTGCCATAACAGAGTTTCAGATCCGAAATGAGTCCCAATCGCATCTGAACACAACAAGAAAGATCCGGGTTGCTTGCCACACATTTGTCCATGATGATTCCATTTTCATGTCTCTTCGGTGTCGTTTGGGCCGCCCACGGTTGGAAATTTCTGCCATTAGGCACGCTCGTGCATCTTTTTCGAGAACCCGGATTCGGACAGTTAGAAGTTGAGGATTCGGGACCCCATCAGAGAACGGACCACACGGACTTGTGCTAGGAAAGTTCTCTATGTCCACATTACTCTGTGCATGCATTTGGAGATCGCAATCACTTCTCCCAGCGCGTCAAAGTTGGGTCCCGGCGAAGATAGTGCAAAATCGCCATAACAGAGTTTCGGATCCAAAAAGAGTCCGAATCGCATCTGAACACAACAAGAATGATCCGGGTTGGTTGCCACGCATTTGTCCATGCATGATTCGATTTTCATTCCTCTTCGGCGCCATTTGGGTCCCTGTTGGAAATTTTTGCCATTTGGCACGCTCATGCATCTTTTTCGAGAACCCAGATTCGGACAGTTAGAAGTTGAGGATCCGGGACCCCATCAGAGAATGGACCACACGGACTTGTGCTAAGGAAGTTGCTCTATGTCCACATCACTCCGTGCACGAATTTGGGCATCACAATCACTTCTCCCAGCGCGTCAAAGTTGGGTCCCAGCACCATTCAACACACTTGTTTATCTCCTTGGTTCTCGTCATGGTCTCTTCTTGGAGTAATTGGTTTTGTTGATTTGCATGGTACACAGCTAAATCAATGCATTCTAGCTCTACCACATGGAAGAGCTAGACCTCAAAAGCAATTCTAGCTCCACCACATGGTAGAGCTAGACCTCAAAGCAATCTAGCTCTACGATGTGATCTAGGTTGGATACAGCTCTACCACGTGGTAGAGCTAGATCAAATGCAATTCTAGCTTCTTGGTTCTTGTCATGTGAAGTTGATCTCATCTTGGAGTAATTGATTTTATTGATCTCCATGGTACACAGCTAGATCGATGCATTCTAGCTCCACCACATGGTAGAGCTGGATCTGATGCAATTGTAGCTCCTTGGTTCTCGTCATGTGAAGTAGGTCTCTTCTTAGAGTAATTGGTTTTGTTGATCTGCATGGTACACAGCTAGATCCAGGTTTCTTGCCACATTTTTCCATGCATGATTCCATTTTCATGCCTCTCTGGCGCCGTTTGGACCACGGTTGGAAATTTCTGCCATTTCGCACGCTCGTGCATCTTTTTCGAGAACCCGGATTCGGACAGTTAGAAGTTGAGGATCAGGGATCCCATCAGAGAACGGACCACACGGACTTGTGCTCGGGAAGTTGCTCTATGTCCAAAGTAGTTGGTGGCCACTCTTGCTTAAAACAAGAGTAGAACCCTCAATCCCTCAAGACAAAGGAAAGCTTACAACTCCATGTAAACTAAATTTTTCTTTTTTTTAAATTTTAAATCTATGGTTTTTTTTATTTTTCTTGTTTTATAGTTGATTAAAGTAAATTCTATTGCTATCAATGATTTTATATTCACGTGATCACAAGATTTTTTTTGTTAATAACACTTGTGAACATGTTATTCACATGTTCACATGTTTTCATGTTCTCAAAATAGAAGGTCACCAGTGACCTGGTAACCTGCCGAAGCCTGCCGGGCTTTTTGTTTTCCCGACGGGCCCGTCGAGAAAATCTATTTTCCCGGCGGAAAAAAAAGTAAAAAAAATGGTCAAAATATTTTCATGTTCACAGTCATTCCTACCATTTTTAGGCCTTCTGGACTCATTTATGATGTCAAAAGTTCAAATTTCTTTGTACAAAAAAAGTTATCTCTAAATTTATGGCCTTAAGCTCGATTACCATCAATTAGATCTTGTTATACTTCCAATTGAGTCTAATTGACATCAATTAATATCCAATTGAGTCTAATTGATATCAATTAAGTCTAATTGGGTGTCAATTGATCGATTGGGCTCAATTGACATCAATTGACACCCCATTGGACTCAATTGGGCTTAATTGGACTTAATTGGATTCAATCAATTGAAACCCAATTGGACACAATTGGGCTTAATTGGACTCAATTGACATCGATTAACACCCAATTGATGTCAATTGAGCTCAATTGACATCAATCCTAGTCAATTGATATCCAATTGACTAGGATTGATACCAATTGATGCCGAATTGACACCAATTGCACTCAATTGGGTGTTAATTGATGTCAATTGAGTCCTCAATTAACATCAATTAACACCCAATTGAGTCCAATTGACATCAACTAATACCCAATTGAGTCAAATTGATATCAATTAAGTATAATTGGGTGTCAATTGATCAATTCGGCTCAACTGATATCAATTGACATCCAATTGGACTCAATTGACATCAATTGGGTGCCAATTGAGTTCAAGTGACACCCAATTGATATCAATTGCATCCAATTAGGCTTAATTGACATCAATTCATACCTAATTGATGTCAATTGAGTCCAATCAGGTTCAATTCACACCCAATTGATGTCAATTGGGCTCAATTGACATCCAATTGATGTTAATTGGACTCAATTGACATCAATTAATACCCAATTGATGTCAATTGAGCTCAATTGACATCAATCGTAGTCAATTGACACCCAATTGATGCCAATTGAGCCGAATTGAGCTTAATTGATATTAATTGCACTCAATTGGTACCCAATTGATGTCAATTGAGTTTGATTAGACTCAATTAACATCAATTAATATCCAATTAAGTCTAATTGATATCAATTAATATCTAATTGAGTCAAATTGATATCAATTAAGTCTAATTGGGTGTCAATTGATCAATTGGGCTCAATTGATACCAATTGACATCAATTGGGTGCCAATTGAGTCCAAGTGACACCCAATTGATATCCATTGCATCCAATTGGGCTCAATTGACATCAATTCACACCTAATTAATGTCAATTGAGTCCAATCATGTTCAATTCACACCCAATTGATGTCAATTGGGCTCAATTGACACCCAATTAACTCAGCCCAATTGATATCAATTGAGTCTAATTCAAACCCAATTGAGTCTAATTACATCTAATTGGACTCAATTGACATCAATTAACACCCAATTGATGTCAATTAAACTCAATTAACATCAATTAAACTCAATTAACATCCAATTGATGTCAATTAAACTCAATTAACACCCAATTGATGTCAATTCAACTCAATTGACATCAATCGTAGTTAATTGACACCCAATTGATGTTAATTGAGCCAACTTGGGCTTAATTGACATCAATTGCACTCAATTGGCACCTAATTGACGTCAATTGAGACTCAATTAACATCAATTAACATCCAATTGAGTTCAATTGACATCAATTATTACCCAATTGAGTCAAATTGATATCAATTAAGTCTAATTGGGTGTCAATTGATCAATTGGGCTTAATTGATATCAATTGACATCCAAGTGGACTCAATTGACATCAATTGGGTGTCAATTGAGTCCAATTGATACCAAATTGATATCAATTGCATCTAAGTGGGATCAATTGACATCAATTCACACCTAATTGATGTTAATTGAGTCCAATTAGGTTCAATTTACACCCAATTGATGTGAATTGGGCTCAATTGACACCCAATTGATATCAATTTAGCTTAATTGACACCTAATTGATATTAATTAGACTCGATTGACATTAGTTAACACCCAATTAATGTCAATTGAGCTCAATTGACATCAATTGTAGTCAATTGATACCCAATTGATGTCAATTAAGCTAAATTGGGCTTAATGGATATCAATTACACTCAATTAGCACCTAATTGATGTCAATTGAGTTTAATTGAGCTCAATTAACATCAATTAGTACCCAATTGAGTCCAATTGATATCAATTAACACCTAATTGAGTCAAATTGATATCAATTAAGTCTAATTGGGTGTCAATTGATCAATTGGGCTTAATTGATATCAATTGACATCCACTTGGACTCAATTGACATCAATTGGGTGCCAATTGAGTCTAATTGCACCCAAGTGATATCAATTGCATCAAATTGGGCTCAATTGACATCAATTCACACCTAATTGATATCAATTGAGCCCAATTGATATCAATTGAGCCCAATTGATATTAATTGAGTCGAATTCACACCCAATTGAGTCCAATTGCACCTAATTGGACTAGATTGACATCAATAAACACCCAATTGATGTCAAATAAACTCAATTAACATCAATAAACACCCAATTGATATCAATTGACTCCAATTGGGTTTAATTGACACCCAACTGATGTCAATTAAGTCCAAATAGATACAATTAGGCTCAATTGACACCTAACTGATGTTAATTGAGTCCAATTGGATTCAATTGAGTCCAATTGGGTTAAATTAGATGTAAGCAGGCTTAATTGATGTCAATTGAATTCAATTGGATGCAATTTGTCCAATTGATGTCAATTGAGTTCAATTAGATGCAATTAAGCTCAATTGACACCTAATTGATGTCAATTGAGTTCAATTCATACCCAATTGTTGTTAATTGTGTCCAATTGAGCTCAATTAACACCCAATTGATGTCAATTGGGCTCAATTAACATTAGTTAACACCCTATTGAGTCCAATTGATGTCAATTGAGTCCAATTGGGTGTCAATTGATATCAATTGAGCCCAATTGATCAATTAATATCCAATTAGACTTAATTGATGTCAATTGGACTCAATTGATATCAATTGGGTACATTCAATTTAGCATCAATTATAATCAATTGACACCCAATTGATATCAATTGACATCAATTAGGTGTTAATTGATGTCAATTAAGCCCATGTGACATCAATTGTGTGTCAATTGAATCCAATTGATGTCAATTGAGCCCAATTGACATCAATTGTGTGTCAATTGATACACAATTAGCTTCAATTGGGCTCAATTGACATCAATTGACACCCAATTGATGTCAATTAGGCTCCATGACACCCAATTAGACTGAATTTGGCTCAATTGATATCAATTAACACCTAATTAGACTCAATTTGACTTAATTAAGTCTAATTAGGCTCAATTAGACTCAATTTAGCTCAACTGATATCAATTGACACCTAATTAGACTCAATTTGACTCAATTGACACCCAATTAGACTCAATTTTACTCAATTGACATCAATTGATACCCAATTGATGTGAACTGATGTGAATTGAGCTCAATTGCATCGAATTAGGCTCAATTGACATTAATTGACACCCAATTAATATCAATTGAGTGCAATTGATGTGAATTGATGTCAATTGAGCTCAATTGCATGGAATTAGGTTTAATTGACACCCAATTAATATCAATTGAGTGTAATTGAGCCCAATTTAGCTCAGTTGTAATCAATTGACACCCAATTGATATCAGTTGCATCCAATTTGGCTGAATTGAAACCCAACTGATGTCAATTGAGTCCAATTGATGTTAATTGGCACCCAATTGATGTCAATAAGGTTCAATTGATGTTAATTGACACCCAATTGATGTTATTTACGTCCAATTGAGCTCAATTGACACCCAAATTATCCAATTGAAGTCAATTAGACTTAATTGACTTCAATTGTGTTAATTGGATATTAATTGATATCAATTAACACCCAATTGCTGTCAATTGAGTCTAATTCGGCTCAATTGACACTCAATTTACATCCAATTGGGTGTGAATTGAGCTCAATTATATCATATTAGGCTCAATTGACATCAATTGACACACAATCGATCACACAATTGAGTACAATTGAGCCCAATTGAGCCCAATTGATATCAATTGTGATCAATTGACACCCGATTGATGTTAATTGCATCCTATTGGGCTCAATTGAGCATAATAGGATGTAATTAACACCCAATTGAGTGTCAATTGAGTGCAATTGAGCCCAATTGAGCTCAATTGATATCAATTGACACCCAATTGATGTCAACTGAGCTCAATTGAGCTTAATTGACATTAATTGTAATAAATTAATACCCAATTGAAGTCAATTGGGCTTAATTAATATCAATTAACATCCAATTATTGTCAATTGAGTCCAATTCTACTCAATTGATACTTAGTTTACACCCAATTTATGCAAATTGGTGGGCTCAATTACGTCGAATTAGGCACAATTGACATCAATTGACACCCAATTAATATCAATTGAGTGTAAATCAAGTGTAATTGAGTCCAATTGGGCTCAATTGAGTGCAATGATGTCATGGACAATTGAGTCAATTGATGTAAGTATAGTTAGATTTAATTGGTGTGTCAATTGAACTTAAGGCCAGCAAATTATACAAAACTTTTTTTGTGCCAAGAATTTTGAACTTTTGACATCATAAATGAGTCCAGAAGCCCCAAAAATGGTAAGAATGACTGTGAACATGATTTTTTTATTTTTTTATTATTTTTATTATTTTTATTTTTTTAAATTTTCCCACCGGGAAAATGGGTTTTCCCGGCGGGCCCGTCGGGAAATGGATATTTTCCCGACGGGATTACTGGCAGAGAAGGTTTTTGCAGGTCATAAAAAATGCCCGTGAATATACATTGTGATCACAAGAATTTTTATGTTATTAACACATGTTAATAACATGTTCACGTGTTTTCGTTCACATCAGTGAAATCCCTGATTGCTATGCCTTGATGAATAGGCCACCTCCTTCTCTTCTTTACTTTCCAGCCTTTCTTTATCCTAGAATGATTAACAAAAAAATTAATTAAACTTTTCTTTTTGCTTGTTCTCTTGGAAATTAAGAATTGTGTAGATTAGAGTACTATACATCTAATTGGGGTTAATTTAAGTTAGAATTAGAATGATAAAATGAGAAATGGTCAGCCATACAAAGGAGGTTATGGCAAAATTTTTTATATTTTTGTGGAAAAGAGTGTTTTTATGTTATTCCAAAAGAGTAATTCCCCCTGTTTGTGCATTCTATAGAAAAATTTTAATTTGCTCCATGTATATGCATGGATACCACTGATATTAATTATTAAAATTAATTTCTTTGCATAGAAAGATGCAAAATGGATCTGGGACCCCATCAGGGAACGGACCACACGGACTTGTGCTAGGAAAGTTGCTCTATGTCCACATCACTCCGTGCATGGATTTGTGCATCGTAATCACTTCTCCCAGCGCGTCAAAGTTGGGTCCTGATGAAGATAGTGCAAAATCGCCATAACAGAGTTTCGGATCCGAAATGAGTCCGAATCGCATCTGAACACAACAAGAAAGATCCGGGTTGGTTGCCACACATTTTTCCATGCATGATTCCAATTTCATGCCTCTTCAGCGCCGTTTGGGCCACGGTTGGAAATTTCCGCCCTTTGGCACGCTCGTTCATCTTTTTCGAGAACCCAGATTCAATCAGTTAGAAGTTGAGGATCCGGGACCCCATCAGAGAACGGACCACACGGACTTGTGCTAGGGAAGTTACTTTATGTCCACATTACTCCGTGCATGCATTTGGAGATCGCAATCACTTCTCCTAGCGCATCAAAGTTGGGTCCCGAGACGAAGATAATGCAAAATCGCCATAACAGAGTTTCGGATCCGAAATGAGTCCCAATCGCATCTGAACACAACAAGAAAGTTCCGGGTTGCTTGCTACACATTCGTCCATGCATGATTCCATTTTCATGCCTCTTTAGCGCCGTTTGGGCCGCCACGGTTGAAAATTTCCGCCATTTGGCACGCTCGTGCATCTTTTTCGAGAACCCGGATTCAGACAGTTAGAAGTTGAGGATCCGGGACCCCATTAGAGAACGGACCACATGGACTTGTGCTAGGCAAGTTGCTCTATGTCCACATCACTCCGTGCATGCATTTGGATATCGCAATCACTTCTCCCAGCGTGTCAAAGTTAGGTCCCGCAACGAAGATAGTGCAAAATCGCCATAACAGAGCTTTGGATCCGAAATGAGTCCGAATCGCATCTGAATACAACAAGAAAGATCCGGGTTGCTTGCCACACATTTGTCCATGCATGATCCCCTTTTCATGCCTCTCTCGACGCCGTTTGGGCCACGGTGGGAAATTTCTGCCATTTGGTACGCTCGTGCATCTTTTTCGAGAACCCGGATTCGGATAGTTAGAAGTTGAGGATCTGGGACCGCATCAAAGAACGGACCACACGGACTTGTGCTAGGGAAGTTGCTCTATGTCCACATCACTCGGTGCATGCATTTGGAGATCGCAATCACTTCTCCTAGCGCGTCAAAGTTAGGTCTTGACAAAGATAGTGCAAAATCGCTATAACAGAGTTTTGGATCCGAAATGAGTCCCAATCGCATATGAACACAACAAGAAAGATCCAGGTTGCTTGCCACACATTTGTCCATGCATGATTCCATTTTCATGCCTCTTTAGCGCCGTTTGGGCCACGGTTGGAAATTTCCGCCATTAGGCACGCTCGTGCGTCTTTTTCGAGAACCCGGATTTGGAGAGTTAGAAGTTGAGCATCAGGGACCCCATCAGAGAACGGACCACACAGACTTGTGCTAGGGAAGTTGCTCTATGTCTAAAGTAATTGGTGGCCGCTCTTGCTTAAAACAAGAGTAGAACCCTCAATCCCTCAAGACAAAGGAAAGCTTACAACTCCATGTAAGCTAAATTTTTCTTTTTTTTTAAAATTTTAAATCTATGGTTTTCTTGATTTTCTTGTTTTATAGTTGATTAAAGTAAATTCTAATGCCATGCCTTGATGAATAGGCCACCTCCTCGTCTTCTTTACATTCCACCCTTTCTTTATCCTAGAATGATTAACAAAAAAATTAATTAAACTTTTCTTTTTATTTATTCTCTTGGAAATTAAGAATTGTGTAGATTAGAGTACTATACATCTAATTGGGGGGTTAATTTAAGTTACAATTAGAATGATAAAATTGAGAAATGGTCAACCATACAAAGGAGGTTATGGCAAAATTTTTCATACTTTTGTGGAAAAGAAAGTTTGTTTTTATGTTATTCCCAAAGAGTAATTCACCCTGTTTGTGCATTCTATAGAAAAAAATTAATTTACTCCATGTACATATTCACCTATGAATATGCATGGATACCACTGATATTAATTATTAAATTTAATTTCTTTGCATAGAAAGATGCAAAATGGAGCTGGGACTCCATTAGAGAACGGACCACACGGACTTGTGCTAGGGAAGTTGCTCTATCTCCACATCACTCCATGCACGGATTTGGGCATCGCAATCACTTCTCCCAGCGCGTCAAAGTTGGGTCCCGGCGAAGATAGTGCAAAATCACCATAGCAGAGTTTCGGATCCGAAATGAGTCCGAATCGCATCTGAACACAACAAGAAAGATTCGGGTTGGTTGCCACACATTTGTCCATGCATGATTCGAATTTCATGCCTCTTTAGCGCTGTTTGGGCCCCTGTTGGAAATTTCCGCCATTTGGCACGCTCGTGCATCTTTTTCGAGAACCCGGATTCAGACAGTTAGAAGTTGAGGATCCATTACCCCATCAGAGAACGGACCACACGGACTTGTGCTAGGGAAGTTGTGTTGAAAGAACGGTAGAGGAGGAGGAGACACACACAGGAGCAAACCCTAATGTATATTGCAAACCCTAAGCATAGAGGGAAGCCATGTCCACTCTCACACAAAGCATAATGCACTAATCCATAATCCACACAACACACAATGAGTTGTGTCCACACTCTACTAACCCTAGCTAATGTCCACACACTATGACCAGCTGGACACGCGGTCATTTATATCTCACACATGTTCCTACCTAATTTGCCAGCACATAGCATAGCTGGCTCACACTGACATCGAGCTTGAATCTCAACAGCCCCTCTCAAGCTCATGATGTACTGCCGATGAAGATGTAGATGAGCTTGGGATATCAAGACTCTCAACACTCCCCCTCAAGCTCATCCCATGTACTCCCAACATAGTCCGAAAGTACTCAAACTTCTCCCTGCTAAGTGGCTTCGTAAAGATGTCTGCCACCTACTCATCAGTCTTCACATACTGAAGATCAACTGTACCATCCAGCACCTTTTCTCTGACGACAAAGTGATAATGGACCTCTATGTGTTTGGTCCTCGCATGAAACACTGGATTCTTTGCCAACTGTATACTGCTCATGTTGTCACAATGAATGACAACTTTGCCATCAAGAGGCTCACATAAATCTGTCAAGAGACTCTTTAACCATATAGCCTCACAAGTAGCAATGGCTGCACCTCTATATTCAGCCTCTGTACTGGATAAAGCAACTGTAGGTTGCTTTTTGCTACTCCAACTCACCACGGCACTTCCAAGTGTAAAAGCATATCCATTAGTAGACCTCCTGTCATATGCGCTACCTACCCAATCAGCATCTGTGTAGCCATGTATGTCCAAGCTTTTACCACTCTCATAAAATAGACCATAATGTGCTGTGGTCTTCACATATCTCATGATGCGTCTCACTGCATCCAACTGTGGTTTCCTGGGGCTCTGCATAAATTGGCTGACTAGCCCCACAGCATAACTCAAATCTGGGCGTGTGATAGTCATATATATGAGACTACCAACCATCTTCCTGTACATAGAAGGATCATCCAATTCCTCGCCATAATCAGCCCGCAACTTCACATTTTGCTCCAATGGTGTACTCATAGGCTTACACCCTGTCATGCCATACTTTGCCAACATATCCAATGCATATTGGCGCTGTACTAACCAAGTACCTGCATAAAGTATCTCAACTCACCAAGATCTTTCATGTCAAATTGCCCACTCAAAGCTTTCTTGACATGCATCACATCTGCACCATGATCACCTGTGATAATCAAGTCATCCACATAGATGACTAGTAAAACAATCCCATGCTGTGTCTTCTTCACATAGAGTGAAGAATCTGCTGTAGAAATTTGAAAACCAAGTGAGATAAGATATCTGCTCATCTTATCACTCTAGGCACGTGGTGCTTGCTTCAGACCATATAATGCCTTTTTCAACCTGCATACGTGAGTGGGATATCTTGGGTGTACATACCCTTCTGGCTGTGCCATGTACACTTCCTCTTGTAGTTCTCCATTTAGAAATGCATTCTTGACATCCATTTGATGCATTTCCCAGCCATTAGCTGCAGCCATAGCAATGACTGCTCTCACTGTGCCCATCTTAGCCACTGGACTAAACGTCTCATCATAATCCAATCCTTGGGTCTGTGCATAACCCTTTGCTACCAATCTTGCTTTATGTCTCTCAATAGAACCATCAGATTTGCACTTCACTTTGTAAACCCATTTACATCCAATAACATTCTTGTCCTTTGGTAATGCAACCAAATCCCATGTATCATTATGGACCAATGCGTCCATCTCTACATCCATTGCTTTCTCCCATACATGCTCTCCAACAGCCTCTGTATAGCATGTAGGTTCCACATGCTTCACCATAGATGTCATATATGCATAGTGCATAGCAAAATCTCTATATGTCAACCTGTCAACACAGGATATCTGACTCTCTGGGATCTCCGCAATGCCTGCGGGTCACTCTGTACACCTGTAACTCTAGCATGTGGTGGCACATATCTATCCTGTCTAGCACCAGGTGTGCGTAAAACAGGTATGCCATGCTCCTCATCCAAACTCTCAGAACTAGATGACTCATAACCTGTGATTCCAATTCCTTCAACTTTCTTTTTGCCTTTATCCATAGCACTACTCCCAGTGCTCACACTCTCATGCCTCAAACGTCTTGACCATGGACGTACACTGCTACTCTCAGCTTCTGCTGGCCCAGACATAGTAGTAGAACTAGAACTTGCTTGTGGTGGCAAGTTCACAGGCACATCAGCCTTAAGTGACTCAATGACTCCCTCATCTTTTGCTTTGTACCAACTAGCAAGCTCATCAAACACCACATCTCGTGAGATGACCACTTGTCTAGTTTGAGGGTTATAACATTTGTAGGCCTTTCGATCCTGTGCATATCCAACAAATATACATTTCTCTACCTTAGGATCCAACTTCCTTCTTCTTTCATCAGGCACATGTACATAAGCTATGCATCCAAAAACTTTAAGATGTCCAATGTCTGGCCTGTAACCTGTAAGCCGCATCTCTGGCGTGCTTCCATGAATGGCTGCTGTGTAGGTGTTTTGTTCAATATATACACTGCAGTAGCACATGCTTCTTCCCAATAGTAATCTGGCATGCTCTTTTCATTGAGCATCGCCCTTGCCACTTCACATATGACTCTATTCTTTCTCTCAGCCACACCATTCTGCTGAGGTGTATACCTGCAAGTCAATTGTCTTCTTATTCCATGCTTCCTCAAGAAATGCTCAAAAGCTTTTGAGGTGTATTCACCACCTCCATCTGTCCTCAGACATTTAATCCAACAGCCATACTGCTTTTCTGCAAAAGCTTTGAAATCCATGAATTTTTTCAACACTTCACTCTTCTCTTTCAGAAAGTATATCCATGTCATCCTGCTGAAATCATCTATGAATGTAACATAGTATAAACTGCCTTTGATAGATGGGTTTTGTGCAGGACCCCATACATCACTGTGTACTATCTCAAGTGGCCTGTTACTCATATTTCCTTCTCTAGGAAACCTCAACCTTGCATGCTTCCCAAACTGACAGGCTTCACACACATGCATATGTCCATCATATTTGAACCTAGGCAATCCATTTACAATGCCTCTTGTTTGCATGTTCTTTAATCTCTGTATATTGACATGGCCAATCCTCTTGTGCCACATATCAATGTCCTGTGTACCACATTCCTACTCTTTGAGAACATGGTTGATTTTAGCTCAGGAATTCCAGCATCCAGCTTAAACAATCTTCCTTCTTTCTTGCCTTTAGCAATCACTCTACATCCATGTTTGAAATCTTCAACGAAGCATCCACGCTCGTTGAAACGAACCTGTAATCCCTGTTCCACCATTTGACCAACTGAGGCCAAGCTTTTAGTGATCGAAGGCACATACAGCACATCTGACATAGACTTTGTCTGACCATTATGCATGACCAATGGTACACTTCCAACATGTGTAATGACATGCTCGGTATCATCACCTGTTTCCACATAGCCTTTTACATCCATAGGCTTCATATGCTCAAACCATTCTCCATGACATGTCATATGGTTTGATGCTCCTGAGTCCATATACCATGTATCATCATTCTCAGCATTTGTTGTCATAGAACCCACAACATGCTTCATGGCAAACAAATGATTTGCAGTTCCATCATTGCTACTTGATGCATAGTTACCACCATGTTGTGCATAGTTTCCACCATAATGACCACCACATTGTGCTCTTCCCCCTCTCAAATCATTCTGTTTGCGGAAACAATCTCTCGCCATATGACCATATTTGCCACAATAATGGCATTCCACATCTTGCATAGAATTTTGTTGGCCTTGCCAATGTCCTCGACCACGGGGGGTACCTCTGCCTCGCTGAGGTGCATATCCACGACCACCTCGAGCACCATATGAAGGCTGAAAATTCTATTGGGGAGGCTTGTCCTGCCATCCACGACCATTACCACCACGTCCACGTGATGCAAATCTCCCCTGCCTCTAAAGCCTCTCTGCGAGTAGAAAGCCTGATTTCTGCCATCATCATGGCTAGTAGATGCATCCAGAAATGAATCACTGAGCTTGATTTCCTCAACCAACAAGAGTGAAACCAACTCATCGAAGTCGGGTAAACCTGTACTCCTCACTGAGATAGATGTATCAAAAGATTTGTATTCCTTGCCAAGACCACGCAAGGTAATATCCACCAAATCATCATCAGGCATGGGGGCATTTATTGTGGCCAATGCATCTGCAAACTTCTTGATTTCTTGCACATAATCATGTATGCTCCTTTTATTCCTTTTCACATTGTGTATCTGCTGTCGCAATTGAGACTTGCGAGCACTCGTATCTGTATCAAACATCTTGACCAAAGTATCCCATGCATCTTTGGGATTCTCAGCATCCTGTATGTGTATGAGCATAGCATCAGAAATACATATAGACAAATAATTCAGCACTTTGAATGCTCTCTCTGACCATTGCTTATGAGCAATAAGCTGCTGCTGTGTAGGTTGTCGAGGTAGCTCAGGCTCAGGCTCAGCATTTGTAATGAGATTTCAAAATCCTTTCCCTTTCAAGAAACTCTTTATCCTGTACTTCCATGCCTGGAAGTTCTTCCTATCCAGCTTTTCACCAACAATCTGAACTGGATTGTCCGACATGTTTGCTCAATGCATACACCTTCTGCACACTTCAAATCTATAAATGAGCCTTCCTCAGCTCAACCACACTCCAATGAATGTTCTAGATACTCCAAGGTAGCCAACAAACTCCAAATTTGATGTAGAAAATCAACCTATAATCATCCAAGATGAACTGACTCACTCAGTGCGGGATACCCTGAATTGACACGCCTTCCAAGGCTCCAAATCACAATGTAATGGTGCAATCAAGTATGGGAAACTTGCATTGACACCTAATCAACCTCAATGTTGAGTATCAACACCATCTGACATGTGTACATATCGATTTTTGAAAACCCCTTTCTCTGTTTTGGGAAAAACCAGAAAAACCAGAAAACCAGTAGAAAATTTGCTCTAATTCCTTCAATATTTGTCCAAATTGAGCAACCAAGCATTCATTAGCTTAGCATTAGTGTCCATCAACTCCATGTAAGAGGAATTTGTCCAATTTTAAAAGACCAAAGATTAATTGCTCGATTAAAAATGCTCTGTTTCTTTGTAACCAGTGGATAGCCTGTTTTAATCAGCTCATTCCCAGCTCAATTAAGCATCATTGACCAAACAAATCACATAGCCCTCTTCTCCAAAGTATAAAGCATCCAATTGCTAAAGAAAACTTGAAATGTATCAAGCAACCGAGTAATAATCGACCTCCTCGTAGCCAAAAAGATCAAAATGTGCTCTGTTTCTCTGTTGCAGTCTGCGTCGCCTGCATTTAGGGGATTTGGGAAGGTTTGTGTTGTCAATTGATGATAGTAATAAGTCCCCAAGACACCTAGGTACATGTGAAATCCACCAATGGTTGGATTTTAGCCAAAATCACACTCCAAATGCTTCAATTTTGGGCTTCTTTTTCACTGTTTTGTGAGAGCTCAAAAACCAGAGATTTTCATACATTCATTTGCATCCAAATTGCTCCAAAGTTTGTTCAAGGCTTGCATATGGGTTGCCATTACATCCCTCATTGTCAAATACATGTCTTTTGCCAGAATTACATGTATTTCCACCATACATCCATGTTGCCAAGCTTTAATGGAAAGCTTCAAAAACCAGAATTTTTCTTTGCTTTGATTTGCTCTATTTTGCTTTGCTTTTGCCTGTATCACCTGCAATCCGCTCAAGGATGTTTAGAAGATCTTACCTGATAGGCCAAGCTCTCAGATCTGATAGTATATGGTGTGCTCCAAGCTTCACAGCTCCAATGGCAAGCTTCACAGCTTCTTCTCCCTCTTCACTCACTCACTCATAAACCCTAATAAACAGCACAAGGCTCTGATACCATGTTGAAAGAACGGTAGAGGAGGAGGAGACACACACACAGGAGCAAACCCTAATGTATATTGCAAACCCTAACCATAGAGGGAAGCCATGTCCACTCTCACACAAAGCATAATGCACTAATCCATAATCCACACAACACACAATGAGTTGTCCACACTCTACTAACCCTAGCTAATGTCCACACACTATGACTAGCTGGACACGCGGTCATTTATGTCTCACACATGTTCCTACCTAATCTGCCAGCACATAGCATAGCTGGCTCACACTGACATCGAGCTTGAATCTCAACAAGTTGCTCTATGTCCACATCACTCCGTGTACGGATTTGGGTAACGTAATCACTTCTCCCAGTGCGTCAAAGTTGGGTCCCAGCACCATTCAACACACTTGTTTATCTCCTTGGTTCTCCTCATGGTCTCTTCTTGGAGTAATTGGTTTTGTTGATTTGCATGGTACACAGCTAGATCAATGCATAGCTCTACCACATGATGGTAGAGCTAGACCTCAAATGCAATTCTAGCTCCACCACATGGTAGAGCTAGACCTCAAAGCAGTCTAGCTCTACGATGTGGTCTAGGTTGGATACAGCTCCACCACGTGGTAGAGCTAGATGAAATGCAATTCTAGCTTCTTGGTTCTTGTCATGTGAAGTAGATCTCTTCTTGGAGTAATTGATTTTGTTGATCCGCATGGTACACAACACCAGATCGATAAATTCTAGCTTCACCACATGATAGAGCTAGACCTCAAATTAATTCTAGCTCCACCACATGGTAGAGCTAGACCTTAAAGCATTCTTGCTCTAAAATTTGGTCTAGGTTGAATACAGCTCTACCGCGTGGTAGAGCTAGATCAAATGTAATTCTAGCTCCTTGGTTCTCGTCATGGTCTCTTCTTGGAGTAATTAGTTTTGTTAATTTGCATGGTACACTGCTAGATCAATGCATTCTAGCTCTACCACATGGTAGAGCTAGACCTCAAATGCAATTCTAGATCCACCACATGGTAGAGCTAGACGTCAAAGCATTCTAGCTCTAGGATGTGGCCTAGGTAGAATACAGTCCTACCTCATGGTATGTAACGTCCCTCCCAAGCCATGTATGTATGTGTCTCTTTTAATATAGATTTCAATAAGAAAAGAGAGTGTAATTAGAAAGAGTGAGACAATAAGGCTAGAAACATTAGAAAAGTGTTAGAATAAAAATATTAGCTTCAAAAATCCTAAAAGAAATAAGAACATAAGAATAGTTTTATTAAGAGATAAGTATCCCCAAAAATAGAATTTCGAATTTAGGTGATAAGAGGTCATATTTAGAGTACTTTTACACATTTAGAGTCCATGCATACTAAAAATATGAAAAAACAACGCGTTTCTAAAGATGGTGCGTTTGTGGCTATATACAGACGTTTTTGCCTATTCTGCCCGCGTTCCCGTTTTTGCCTATTCTGCCCGCGTTCCCGTTTTTGCCTATTTTGTAGACCAGATGCCTTCCCGTTCTTTTGACTGGTTATATGACCATATTCTGAGTTTTTATCAGAGAGTTATGGCCGAAGCAATTTGCTGTTTCTGTCAGGGTCTTTACATAGAGAAAACTGTGAGAAGACAGTAAGTAGCCTCAAGGTAATCCTAGAGTTTGAGATGCATATATCCCTTCATTATTATCTAATATCTCAGAAAAGAAGCTTAGATTGCTATAGTCTTTCGGAGGAAGAGACCAAAACTCCATAGCATTTCTTTTAGAGAAAGAATAGTATGCTGTAGCCTTGTAAGAGAAGGCTATTTTGCCATAGATCTTAGAAAGAGAGAAGAGGCACAGTATAAGTAAGAGGAGATAAAGCTTGGAGATGATTGGATGATTTCAATCATAAGAGAAGGTATTAGAAGACTCTATTTTCTAAAGCTCTTGTTAATACGAGCAAAGACAACGATAGACGACAAATTTCTATAAGATATATACATATTTTGTTTTTCATTTACATATCATTCTTAGGGGTTGAGGTATGGCCCCGGCTTCTCTATTAATTGTTAATAGTGATTTATTTGATTGATTTACTATTTAAAGTTTGTATTCTTTTAAACAATAGCATATGCCTTAATAAAGAATGTCTTATCGCAATCTCAAGTTGAAATGCTAAAATCTTTGTGAAAAGGATTGTTTTCTTAAAGAAGGTGATATGGATCCTAGTCCTATGGTTTAGTGAGTAAATGGATTGTTATCTTGGTTAAATTAAGGTACAAGTACAACTTCTCCCTGCCTTGACGCTGCCCCGTTCTTGTGCTTGTGTAGCCGGACGGCGGAGACGTTAGTAAGGCCCGGAGTTGGCCCATGGTATCCCTCATACCATTGGGAGAATGAGGTATGCCGATTGAGGCAAGTGATTGTGATGATGCTACCTAGTTCTGAGGGCCCAGGCTAGTGCGGTGAATTAGCCCACCCTAGTGCGCAGACATCCCTCTGAGGGGCGGGAGGATCGAGCGATGGAGCCTGAGAGGGCGACAGGCCGGCTTGAGTCCTCACCAGCGGCCGACGATGAGGTGTATGGTCCCGTAGGGTTTTGCCCAGCATGTAGAGGCTGGAAGGCCGAATTCTAGATCATCGACGGTATAAAGGAAAAGAATAAGAGAGCCGATTTGGCTGTATGGAATTAATTCATGTATAAACTTTATATATATCTTGTCTTTGGTGCATGATTATATTGTGTAAAAAGGCTGTCTTAACAAACCTTGTGAAAAGGGTTTTAATTAAGGAACATGTTTGTTTATGTCAAACAGTGTGGTAGGATTAATTAGAAAACAAATTGACGCGTGAGTAGGGTGGAAAGTGGGAGGATGGAATGCCCCGATGGCACCATCCTATGGACGGGTGGACCCAATTAGTCGGGTAGCTTTCCAACAGATTAAGTGAAAGCCCTACGCTAGATAATTAGGTTCTTGGGCAACTCAATTCTAGAAGACTAGGCCAGCGGCTGTGCCTTGCACATGGATGAGGAAAAAAGCGTTGTCTCTAGGAATCAAGACTAGTAGTTGCCAACATTATGATCAATTACCCTATGGGTGATTTGATTGTTAGAAGACCACGCTCCCCCTGTGGGATAGAACTAGGTCTTACCTATGAATCGTATCCTTGAATCTCTGCATGGTCAAGGTGTCGATGAGTAGGAAATTTTCTCCAAGTTTAGACTTAGTGGACTATCTTAAGTGTTTCCCCCTATTTGTGGAAGGGGGGAACCTTACAAGTGGTATCAGAGCCGATCTTAGTTCCTAGGATTTGTTTTTCAAAGGTTAACTGTCAAGGGATTAAAACAAGTGATAGTTTATCATATGAGGACGAATCAATCATCTCTACTGGCCATAGAAGTGATTTGAATATCCTTACATGTTGAGACAATCATCTTATGAAATTGTGCTTGTATCTTGGGGGTGCACACGCAAGATATTTGTACAATAAATTTGAGAAATTAGATTGGGGAGAAAACCTTTTGTGAGGAAAAATATAGGAATTAAGAAACTAGTGAGAGACTGAATGACTAGAAGGATAGACTGAATGACTAGAAGGATAGACCGAAACTTTGTTTAGAGAAATTTTTAGGATATCTCATTAACTTGCATATTATAAATTATTAAGATTGTAACTCCATTAAGGTTTGAATAGTTGACGTGTGAATGCCATCCATTCGATACTTTACACTAGGACGATCATCCAAGATCTAGAACCCATCTCAGACAATCATGAGTTTAACTTCGGATGTGTAATTCCCAAAGGATCATGCTCTTAGATGTGTTAATCCCAAGATACCAGATGTGTAATTCTCAAGAAAATGAAGATCTCAGATGTATTAATCCTTACTGCCTTCAAATGTGATGCTATAATAAGTATTTGATAGTTTTGAACTTTTAATGGATACAATGAATGAAGCAAGCTCACCCTTGCTTGCGTCTAAAAATCGTAAGAAATGCTAAATTAGTTGGAAGCATTGTTGTCAATCTAACCATTGGAGCTAGAAAGTTGGAAGCATTGTTGTCAATCTAACCACTACTGGAGCTAGAATCACTTATGAGATGCCATGAAATTACACCTTCGTGAAAGGTTTTGTCCTCCAGAATTTCAAGAGGATAAATTGAAAGAATTTTTGGAGCTAACCCGAGAGAGGAAGACCTTAAAAGAACACCACCAAACTTTTGTTAAACTTCTTCGATTTGCTCTAGAGATGGATGAGGTAACTCTTCTTCATCGAGGTAACTCTTCTTCATCGATTCATTTAGAAGCTTAATCTACCTTTGAATAACCTCATCAAGAATATAAAACCATCCTCTATTTCAGAAGCCATAATTATAGCCAGAGACTGTGATAAAGTTTTTTTATACAAAGTGTCGAGAAGGACATGAGTCCTTCCATGTTAATCAAGAAGAGGTCTCGTAATGCAAGAGGAACGTCTAGCCCACCCCTAGCTACAAGGAATCATGAGCTAGAGCAAAAATTAGGTCAAGAATTTGGGATAGCTGGGTTAAAGATAACCGAATTCAACAAGTATTTCTATGAGTAAATAGAAGAGGATTGGTGCAAGATTCATGTGAAGTAATGTGCATGATGAATAGAGCTATTCTACAAGACGATACTAAAATTATGAAATTGCTATCATAGGTTAGATTGCGTAAAGAATTGATTTCCTTACGATTTTCCATGATAATTTAGTAAGTACCATATTACATGGGGGTATAGAATAAGGAATTCGAAGGTTCATACCATATGAGAGGTATATGGATACATGAAATTAGAATAATAAAGACCTTTTGGAGGCACAACAAAACGAGCCAAGCACATGAAATAAAAGACTCTTTAAGAACAATGTTTAGATAAAAGAGGATTTTTACCTAGTGTGGGGACACCACTTCGAAAGAGACAAGAGGATTCACTTAGATACTACCCCAGCTCGCGAGATGAGGACATCTCGAATCTTTTAAGTGGGGAAGATTGTAACGTCCCTCCCAAGCCATGTATGTATGTGTCTCTTTTAATATAGATTTCAATAAGAAAAGAGAGTGTAATTAGAAAGAGTGAGACAATAAGGCTAGAAACATTAGAAAAGTGTTAGAATAAAAATATTAGCTTCAAAAATTCTAAAAGAAATAAGAACATAAGAATAGTTTTATTAAGAGATAAGTATCCCCAAAAATAGAATTTCGAATTTAGGTGATAAGAGGTCATATTTAGAGTACTTTTACACACTTAGAGTCCATGCATACTAAAAATGTGAAAAAACAACGCGTTTCTAAAGATGGTGCGTTTGTGGCTATATACAGACGTTTTTGCCTATTCTGCCCGCGTAGGCTTGTAGACCAGATGCCTTCCCGTTCTTTTGACTGGTTATATGACCATATTCTGAGTTTTTATCAGAGAGTTATGGCCGAAGCAATTTGCTGTTTCTGTCAGGGTCTTTACATAGAGAAAACTGTGAGAAGACAGCAAGTAGCCTCAAGGTAATCCTAGAGTTTGAGATGCATATATCCCTTCATTATTATCTAATATCTCAGAAAAGAAGCTTAGATTGCTATAGTCTTTCGGAGGAAGAGACCAAAACTCCATAGCATTTCTTTTAGAGAAAGAATAGTATGCCGTAGCCTTGTAAGAGAAGGCTATTTTACCATAGATCTTAGAAAGAGAGAAGAGTCACAGTATAAGTAAGAGGAGATAAAGCTGGGAGATGATTGGATGATTTCAATCATAAGAGAAGGTATTAGAAGACTCTATTTTCTAAAGCTCTTGTTAATACGAGCAAAGACAACGATAGACGACAAATTTCTATAAGGTATATACATATTTTGTTTTTCATTTACATATCATTCTTAGGGGTTGAGGTATGGCCCCGGCTTCTCTATTAATTGTTAATAGTGATTTATTTGATTGATTTACTATTTAAAGTTTGTATTCTTTTAAACGATAGCATATGCCTTAATAAAGAATGTCTTATCGCAATCTCAAGTTGAAATGCTAAAATCTTTGTGAAAAGGATTGTTTTCTTAAAGAAGGTGATATGGATCCTAGTCCTATGGTTTAGTGAGTAAATGGATTGTTATCTTGGTTAAATTAAGGTACAGGTACAACTTCTCCCTGCCTTGACGCTGCCCCGTTCTTGTGCTTGTGTAGCCGGACGGCGGAGACGTTAGTAAGGCCCGGAGTTGGCCCATGGTATCCCTCATACCATTGGGAGAATGAGGTTTGCCGATTGAGACAAGTGATTGTGATGATGCTGCCTAGTTCTGAGGGCCCAGGCTAGTGCGGTGAATTAGCCTACCCTAGTGCGCAGACATCCCTCTGAGGGGCGGGAGGATCGAGCGATGGAGCCTGAGAGGGCGACAGGCCGGCTTGAGTCCTCACCAGCGGCCGACGATGAGGTGTATGGTCCCGTAGGGTTTTGCCCAGCATGTAGAGGCTGGAAGGCCGAATTCTAGATCATCGACGGTATAAAGGAAAAGAATAAGAGAGCCGATTTGGCTGTATGGAATTAATTCATGTATAAACTTTATATATATCTTGTCTTTGGTGCATGATTATATTGTGTAAAAAGGCTGTCTTAACAAACCTTGTGAAAAGGGTTTTAATTAAGGAACATGTTTGTTTATGTCAAACAGTGTGGTAGGATTAATTAGAAAACAAATTGACGGGTGAGTAGGGTGGAAAGTGGGAGGATGGAATGCCCCGATGGCACCATCCTACGGACGGGTGGACCCGATTAGTCGGGTAGCTTTCCAACAGATTAAGCGAAAGCCCTACGCTAGATAATTAGGTTCTTGGGTAACTCAATTCTAGAAGACTAGGCCAGCGGCTGTGCCTTGCACATGGATGAGGAAAAAAGCGTTGTCTCTAGGAATCAAGACTAGTAGTTGCCAACATTATGATCAATTACCCTATGGGTGATTTGATTGTTAGAAGACCACGCTCCCCTTGTGGGATAGAACTAGGTCTTACCTATGAATCGTATCCTTGAATCTCTGCATGGTCAAGGTGTCGATGAGTAGGAAATTTTCTCCAATTAGTGGACTATCTTAAGTGTTTCCCCCTATTTGTGGAAGGGGGGAACCTTACATGGTAGAGCTAGATCAAATGCAATTCTAGCTCCTTGGATCTTGTCATGTGAAGTAGGTCTCTTCTTGTAGTAATTAGTTTTGTTGATGTGTATGGAACACAGCTACATCGATGCATTCTTGCTCTACCACAAAGCTTTCTACCTCTACGACTCTAGCTCCACCACATGGTAGAGCTAGACATCAAAGCTTTCTACCTCTACGACTCTAGCTCCACCACATGGTAGAGCTAGACCTCAAATGCAATCTAGCTCCACCACATGGTAGAACTAGACCTCAAAGCATTCTATCTCTACAATGTGGTTTAGGTAGAATACAGCTCTACCACAGTTACATTCAACCTCAGCCACTTACATTCAACCTCAGCCGGTTACATTCGTTGAAGTCTAGCTCTACCACATGGTAGAGCTAGAAGAATGCAATTATAGCTCCACCCACAGGGTAGAGCTGGACCTCAAAGCATTCTAGCTCTACGATGTGGTCTAGGTAGAATACAGGTCTACCACGTGGTAGACCTAGATCAAATGCAATAATTCTAGCTCCTTGGTTATTGTCATGTGAAGTAGGTCTCTTCTTGGAGTAATTGGTTTTGTTGATGTGTATGGAACACAGCTAGATCGATGCATTCTTACTCTACCACATGGTAGAGCTAGACCTCAAAGCTTTCTACCTCTACGACTCTTGCTCCACCACATGGTAGAGCTAGACCTCAAAGCATTCTATCTCTACAATGTGGTTTAGGTAGAATACAGCTCTACCACAGTTACATTCAACCTCAGCCGGTTACAAGCAATTCTAGCTCCACCACATGGTAGAGCTAGACCTCAAAGCATTCTATCTCTACAATGTGGTTTAGGTAGAATACAGCTCTACCACAGTTACATTCAACCTCAGCCGGTTACATTCATTGAAGTCTAGCTCTACCACATGGTAGAGCTAGAAGAACGTATTTTAGCTCTACCACATGGTAGAGCTACATTTCATAGCATTCTGGTCAATACATTCATTAATCTTGCTCTGCCACCTGGTAGAGATACTATCCATTGAAAAACCAGCACTAGAATACTTTGAAGTCCAGCTAGAATGCATTTATCTAGCTCTACCATGTGGTAGAGCAAGACTAATAAATGTATTGAGAGCTCCAAGATGGAGTAATTGAGATAGAATGCTTTGAGTTCTAGCTTTACCATGTGGTGGAGCTCGAATTGCACTTGAGGTCTAGCTCTACCATGTGGTGGAGCTAGAATGGTAGAGGTAGAAAGCTTTGAGGTCTAGTTCTACCACAGTTACATTCAACCTCAGCCAGTTACATTCTTTGAAGTCTAGCTCTACCACATGGTAAAGCTAGAAGAATTCATTCTAGCTCCACCACATGGTAGAGCTGGACCTCAAAGCATTCTAGCTCTACGATTCTAGCTCCACCACATGGTAGAGCTAGACCTCAAATGCAATTCTAACTCCACCACATTGTAGAGGTAGACCTCAAAGCATTCTATCTCAGCTGGTACATTCATTGAAGTCTAGCTCTACCACATGGTAGAGCTAGACCTCAAATGCAATTCTAACTCCACCACATTGTAGAGGTTCAAAGCATTCTATCTCAGCTGGTACATTCATTGAAGTCTAGCTCTACCACATGGTAGAGCTAGAAGAATGCATTCTAGCTCCACCACATGGTGGAGCTGGACCTCAAGCATTCTAGCTCTACGATATGGTCTAGGCAGAATACAGCTCTACCACTTGGTAGAGATAGATCAAATGCAATTCTAGCTCCTTGATTCTTGTCATGAGAAGTAGGTTTCTTCTTGGAGTAATTGGTTTTGTTGATGTGTATGGAACACAGCTAGATCGATGCATTCTTGCTCTACCACATGGTAGATCTAGCCCTCAAAGCTTTCTACCACGTGGTAGAGCTAGATCAAATGCAATTCTAGCTCCTTGGTTTTGTTGATGTGTATGGAATGTTGAGATATCGAGCTCTAGTGAGGCGGTGGACACACTGATGACCCGCCTGGGGGATAGGCCCCGCACTTACACCACTGGCATGGTTGGTGAGATCTTGGGTGATATGCGGCCAGTGGGATGACAGGCTGTGTGACAGCCACTCTAGAGACTGGCATAGTTATAGCGCCAGCTCATTTAGTCGGGTTCACACTATAGAGAACCTGTGTATGTATTGGTTGAGTACCTTTCATATTGTGAGTACTCTTATTCTTGTATATGGTGTTGAGTGTTGAGTAGAGAAGAAGAAGATTTTTAGCCTCTCACCTTGTGTGTTCTCTATTAGGGTTTTGTGAGTGTGTGTGTGTGCTTTTGCAAGAGCTCAAGCTCTCTTCCCCCTGCATCTTTTCATGGTATCAGAGCCTGGTTCGTGCTAAGGGCTGAGCTACAAGCAAGAGAACCACAGGAAGCGGTACGAGGGTAAGAGCTTCAACTACTCTTCCCTATTTGTGTTGGTGACTACACCCTTGTCGGGAGCTCTACGGGAGGCACCGGCAACGATCTCTGATTGAGGAGCTTTCTTCGCGGGAGTAAAGCTATAGGGAAACTATACAGTCCTACGGACTAACTTTTTCGGGCCGAAACCGCGTTTCGGGCGCGTCTGGACCTCCGTTTTTCAGAAAGCAGGCGATTTTGAGCACTGCGGGTAAGTCATCGATTCTCTGCAGAACTCTGTTTTAAGAACTACAGGAAGACAGATTGACTGTGCAGACACTGTGGGTGCTGCAAGAGGTCTACAGTTGCCATTGGGTGTATGTATGCACATTGAAGTCACTGGTTGTGACATTTGAGAGTACAACAGTACCGCTGCAGAAAGTACAGTAGTTTGTGCAGAAAAACCAGAGTGCAGTTCTGGTAAAATTGTGTGTTTGGCAAGATGTCTAATGATGGCATAACACAAATTGTGGCTGAGAAGCTGGATAAGAATAACTTCCATGCTTGGAGGTTCAGGTTGACGAATTTCCTGATGGGAAAAGGCTATTGGGACTACATAGAAGGCGAGCATGAAGAGGCACCGGAGATACCGGATATAAATCCGACTGCTGCAGATGTGAAAGAGTTTAAAGACTGAAACCAAGGAGCCAGGAAGGTTATGTATTGGCTCTCCATTAGTATACAGGACACCATGATTGGGCACATTCAGGATGCCAAGTCCCCCAAGGAGGCGTGGGACACCTTGGTAAAGCTGTATGAAACAAATACCAAGGCACGTAAGATACAGTTGAAGAATGAACTTCATACTGTGGAGAAAAAGAGCATGTCTGTGAATGACTATGCGTTGAAGATAAAGGGTATTGTGGAATCCCTTGCATCTATTGGTGTGTCAGTAGATGATGATGATAAGGTGGAAGTCTGTCTACGTGGTCTCGGGCCACAATACAAGGCATTTAAGACGTCTATTCAGACTCCGGAAAACATTCCCAACTTTACAGATTTGGTGTCTATGTTGATTATCGAAGAAAAGAACTTGGGTGAAGACCAATGGTCTTCACAAAGTAAAAACAGTTCAGAGCAACAGGCCTTCTACACGAGTTCAGGAAGAGGACGAGGTAGAGGAGGCCGTGGACGCGGTCAAGGAGGTGGCCGAACAGGTAATCAGAATTATGGCCAGCAGCAGCAGCAATAACAGTCCCAGAATCAACAATAACAACAACAGCACGCAGGTGGAAGAGGCAAATTCAGAGGCAGGGGGAGTCAAAGAGGCCGTGGAAATTGGCAAAGGCAATATAATGATGCACGTGAATGCTATTATTGTGGTAAGCCTGGACATGTGCACTCAGAATGTTATAAGAAGCAGGCTGACATGCAAAATGGGAAAGTGCAGCGAAACAACTATGCATCCTCAAGCAGAAACAATGAGGATAATGAAAGGTTGTTTGTTATGCAGCATGTCGTGAATGCCATGTCTGAAAATGTTGATGCAGCACAAAAAGAATATGTATGGTATGTGGATTCAGGCGCTTCGAACCACATGACGAGTCATGGGGAGTGGTTCAAGGAGATGAAAAACCCGGAAAGACCAGGTTTTGTGGAAACAGGGGATGACACTGCTCATCCAATTGCCCACGTTGGAGATGTGCCATTATCTATGCAGGATGGCAAAGTGAAGTACCTTGCAGATGTACTTCATGTACCGAACATAACAAAGAATCTGGTTTCAGTTGGCCAGATGATTGAGCAGGGTTTGCAGGTTCGGTTTAACCCTGATGGGTGTTATGTTGAAGATTTCAAAGACAAGTGCAGGTTAGTTGCAAAAGGCAACAGAGTGGGCAGAATGTTTACGTTGAATGTAGACATGCCTGAAATGAGTGCTGCGATGTTTGCAAATGGTTCAGGAGTTGTTGCAGACACAGACATATGGCATAAAAGAATTGGACATGTAAATGTGCAGAGATTGAAGTCTATGCAGACAAAAGGAATTGTGACAGGACTGCCAAAATTTAAAGTGGAAGGTATGCAGAAAATATGTGAAGCATGCCAATTTGGGAAGCAAACAAAGCATGTGTTTCCACGTAACAGATATGTGAGTAGAAATGCACTAGATCTTGTGCATTCAGATGTATGGGGTCCTACGAAGACCATATCTATGGGAGGCTGCAGGTATTATGTGACTTTCATTGATGACCACACGAGGAAAGTGTGGGTATATTTCATGAAAGAGAAGAGTGAGGTGTTCACTCACTTTCAGAATTTTAGAGTTTTGGTTGAAAAGCAAAGAGGAAAATATGTAAAGTGCCTAAGGTCAGATGGAGGGGGAGAGTACTTCTCGAATGAGTTCTCTGAATTTTTGAAGAAGAATGGTATTCGGAGATAGTTTACATGCAGATACACTCCGCAGCAAAATGGAGTTACTGAGCGGAAAAACAGGCACATTGCTGAGATTGCGCGAGCATTGATGGAAGAGAAGAATATGCCGCATTGCTATTGGGCTGAGGCTGTTTCTACAGCAGTATACATCATGAATAGGACTCCAACTGCAGCCATACATGATGTAACTCCCAGAGGAGAGGTTTACTGGCAGAAAACCAGATTTGTCTCATCTGAAAGTCTTTGGATGCATTGCATATGTGCATGTGCCAGATGAGCTGAGAACTGAGTTGGATCCAAAAGCTGAAAAATGTGTGTTTATTGGATACTCCCTTGAGCAAGAGGGATACAGGTGTTATAACCCTGCTACACGTGAGTTGAGGGTAAGCAGGGATGTTGTTTTTGATGAGATGAGCAGCTAGTATGCTGCTGAAAAAGAAGCTGTTGGGGCTGATGTGAGTGGAAGTGTGGTTGCACAGAATGCAGGTCAGCAATCACAGTCTTTGAGTGGACCAGGAGAGTTCTCATCTAGTGGGTCTGTTGATAGACCATGGAGTGGCAGGCTGCGTCATAATACCAGTCCTGCAAATGTGATTAGTACATCACGTAAAGGAAAAGAGAAAGTGGTTGAGCCCCTTGGTATGCCTGACATTTCTGCAGGGCATTCTCATGTTGATGGAGAGTCTAGTGGCTCAGATATGAGCCTTGATGAGGAGCTTGGGATCCCAGCTATGAGAACACCTGGTGTAAAGAAGGCTATGGAAGCCATGAATGAGAAGCTGCGAAGATCTGGGAGAGTGAGAAATCCTATGCAGAGATTTACCTATGATGGTTATGTGGCACATCACTATGCATATATGGCAAAGGTTGTGCAGGTTGTTGAGCCCACATGCATTGATGAAGCTGTTGGAAATGTGCATTGGGAGAAAGCTATGGATGAGGAGATGGATGCACTATATGGAAATGAAACTTGGGATTTAGTGCAATTGCCTGAAGGCAAGAAAGCCATTGGATGCAAGTGGGTGTACAAAGTTAAACATAACAGTGATGGAAGCATAAACAGGTACAAGGCTAGATTGGTAGCCAAAGGATATGCGCAGACATATGGGATTGATTATGAGGAAACTTTCAGCCCAGTTGCCAAGATGGCAACGGTGAGAGTTGTGATAGTTGTGGCTATGTCAAAGCAATGGTCTTTACATCAGATGGATGTAAAGAATGCATTCTTGCATGGGGATTTGCAAGAAGAGGTGTATATGTTGCAGCCACCTGGTTATGAGGATGTGGGTCACCCCGAGTATGTTTGCAGGTTGAAGAAAGCCTTGTATGGCTTAAAACAAGCACCAAGAGCATGGTCTGACAAGATTTTTGAATATCTTGTCACTATTGGCTTTCATGTAGCCAATGCAGATTTCTCATTGTATGTGAGACATGGTGATAGAGGAGTTGTGCTTGTTGTCATCTATGTAGATGACTTGATCATTATTACGGGGGACCATGATGCATAGATCTTTGATGTAAAGATCTTGCTTAGACAGAAGTTCGAGATGAAGGATCTGGGGGAGCTTAGATATTTCTTGGGCATTGAGGTGATTAGGTCACCACATGGTATTGGATTACTGCAGAGACAGTATGGCTTGGACATGTTGTCCAAGTATGGTATGACAGGCTGTAAGCCTATTTCTGTGCCATTGGATCAGAATGGCAAGTTGAATGCAGATTCAGGAGAGATCTTGGAGGATCCTAATATGTACAAACGCATAGTAGGAAGTTTGATCTACATGACAATCACCAGACCAGATTTGAGCTATGCTGTTGGGTTGGTGAGTCAGTTTATGCAGGTTCCACAAAAACCGCATTTGGATGCAGTGAGACGCATACTGAGGTATGTGAAGTCTACTTTACACTGTGGACTATTCTATGAGACTGGGACAGAGATATGTGTACATGGGTACACAGATGCTGATTGGGCTGGTAGTATCTCAGATAGAAGATCTACCAGTGGATTCATGTTTTCTTTGGGGAGTGCTGCTGTGACTTGGAGCAGCAAGAAGCAGCCTACGGTTGCTCTATCGAGTACAGAGGCCGAGTACAGAGGAGCTGCTATGGCAGCATGTGAGGTAGCTTGGTTGAGAAAGATACTTGCAGATTTGGGTCTATCAGTGGATAGACAAGTTGTCATTTTCTGTTGACAACATTAGCAGTATACAGTTGGCCAGGAACCCAGTCTTTCATGCTCGTACGAAGCACATAGAGGTCCACTACCACTTCGTCAGAGATAAGGTCTTGGCAGGAGACCTTGACCTTGTTTATGTCAGCATAGAGGATTAGGTAGCTGACATCTTCACCAAAGCATTGGGTACAGAGAAGCTCCGCAGATTCAGGGCTTCGCTTGGTGTACATGAGATGGAGTTGAGCTCGAGGGGGAGTGTTGAGATATCGAGCTCTAGTGAGGCGGTGGACACTGATGACCCGCCTGGGGGATAGGCCCCGCACTTACACCACTGGCATGGTTGGTGAGATCTTGGGTGATATGCGGCCAGTGGGATGACAGGCTGTGTGACAGCCACTCTAGAGACTGGCATAGTTATAGCGCCAGCTCATTTAGTCGGGTTCACACTATAGAGAACCTGTGTATGTATTGGTTGAGTACCTTTCATATTGTGAGTACTCTTATTCTTGTATATGGTGTTGAGTGTTGAGTAGAGAAGAAGAAGATTTTCAGCCTCTCACCTTGTATGTTCTCTATTAGGGTTTTGTGAGTGTGTGTGTGTGCTTGCAAGAGCTCAAGCTCTCTTCCCCCCTGCATCTTTTCATGGAACACATGGTAGATCTAGCCCTCAAAGCTTTCTACCACGTGGTAGAGCTAGATCAAATGCAATTCTAGCTCCTTGGTTTTGTTGATATGTATGGAACACAGCTAGATCGATGCATTTTTGCTCTACCACATGGTAGAGCTAGACCTCAAAGCTTTCTACCTCTACGATTCTAGCCCCACCACATGGTAGAGCTAGACCTCAAATGCAATTCTAACTCCACCACATTGTAGAGATAGACCTCAAAGCATTCTATCTCTACAATGTGGTTTAGGTAGAATACAGCTCTACCACAGTTACATTCAACCTCAGCCGGTTACATTCGTTGAAGTCTAGCTCTACCACATAGTAGAGCTAGACCTCAAATGCAATTCTAGCTCCACCACATGGTAGAGCTGGACCTTAAAGCATTCTAGCTCTACGATGTGGCCTAGGTAGAATACAGCTCTACCTCATGGTAGAGCTAGATCAAATGTAATTCTAGCTCCTTGGATCTTGTCATGTGAAGTAGGTCTCTTCTTGGAGTAATTGGTTTTGTTGATGTGTATGGAACACAGGTAGATCAATGCATTCTTCTCTACCACGTGGTAGAGCTAGACCTCAAAGCTTTCTATCTCTACGACTCTAGCTCCACCACATGGTAGAGCTAGACCTCAAATGCAATTCTAGCTCCACCACATGGTATAGCTAGACCTCAAAGCATTCTATCTCTACAATGTGGTTTAGGTAGAATACAGCTCAACCACAGTTACATTCAACCTCAGCCGGTTACATTCGTTGAGGCTTAGCTCTACCACATGGTAGAGCTAGAAGAATGCAATTCTAGCTCCACCACATGGTAGAGTTGGACCTCAAAGCATTCTAGCCCTATGATGTGGTCTACGTAGAATACAGCTCTACCACATGGTAGAGCTAGATCAAATGCAATTCTAGCTCCTTGGTTATTGTCATGTGAAGTAGGTCTCTTCTTGGAGTAATTGGTTTTGTTGATGTGTATGAAACACAGCTAGATCAATGCATTCTTGCTCTACCACATGGTAGAGCTAGACCTCAAAGCTTTCTACCTCTACGACTCTAGCTCAACCACATGGTAGAGCTAGACCTGAAATGCAATTCTAGCTCCACCACATGGTAGAGCTAGACCTCAAAGCATTCTATCTCTACAATGTGGTTTAGGTAGAATACAGATCTACCACAGTTACATTCACTCATTGAAGTCTAGCTCTACCACATGGTAGAGCTATAAGAATGCATTCTAGCTCCACCACATGGTAGAGCTAGATTTCAAATCATTCTGGTCAATACATTTATTAATCTTGCTCTGCCACCTGGCAGAGATAATATCCATTGAAAAACTAGCACTAGAGTACTTTAAAGTCCAGCTAGAATGCATTTATCTAGCTCTACCATGTGGTAGAGCAAGACTAATAAATGTATAATTGAGAGCTCCAAGATGGAGTAATTAAGATAGAATTCCTTGAGGTCTAGCTCTACCATGTGGTGGAGCTAGAATTTCAGTTGAGGTCTAGCTCTACCATGTGGTGGAGCTAGAATTGTAGAGGTAGAAAGCTTTGAGGTCTAACTCTACCTCATCCGGTTACATTCATTAGATCTACCACATGGTAGAGCTAGAAGAATACATTCTAGCTCCACCACATGGTAGAGCTAGACGTCAAAGCATTCTAGCTCTACGATGTAGTCTAGATAGAATACAGCTCTACCACATGGTAGAGCTAGACCTCAAATGCAATTCTAGCTCCACCACATGGTAGAGCTAGACCTCAAAGCAGTCTAGCTCTACGATGTGGTCTAGGTTGGATACAACTCTACCACGTGGTAGAGCTGGACCTCAAATACAATTATAGCTCCTTGGTTCTTGTCATGTGAAGTAGGTCTCTTCTTGGAGTAATTGGTTTTGTTGATGTGTATGGAACACAGCTAGATCGATGCATTCTTGCTCTACCACAAGGTAGAGCTAGACCTCAAAGCTTTCTGCCTCTACGATTCTAGCTCCACCACATGGTAGAGCTATACATGGTAGAGCTAGACCTCAAAGCTTTCTACATCTACGATTCTAGCTCCACCACATGGTAGAGCTAGACCTCAAATGCAATTCTAGCTCCTTGATTCTTGTCATGAGAAGTAGGTCTCTTCTTGGAGTAATTGGTTTTGTTGATGTGTATGGAACACAGCTAGATCGATGCATTCTTGCTCTACCACATGGTAGATCTAGCCCTCAAAGCTTTCTACCAAGTGGTAGAGCTAGATCAAATGCAATTCTAGCTCCTTGTTTCTTGTTGTGTGAAGTAGGTCTCTTCTTGGAGTAATTGGTTTTGTTGATGTGTATGGAACACAGCTAGATCGATGCATTTTTGCTCTACCACATGGTAGAGCTAGACCTCAAAGCTTTCTACCTCTACAATTCTAGCTCCACCACATGGTAGAGCTAGACCTCAAATGCAATTCTAACTCCACCACATTGTAGAGGTAGACCTAAAAGCATTCTATCTCTACAATGTGGTTTAGGTAGAATACAGCTCTACCACAGTTACATTCAACCTCAGCCGGTTACATTCATTGAAGTCTAGCTCTACCACATGGTAGAGCTAGACCTCAAATGCAATTCTAGCTCCACCACATGGTAGAGCTGGACCTTAAAGCATTCTAGCTCTACGATGTGGCCTAGGTAGAATACACCTCTACCTCATGGTAGAGCTAGATCAAATGCAATTCTAGCTCCTTGGATCTTGTCATGTGAAGTAGGTCTCTTCTTGGAGTAATTGGTTTTGTTGATGTGTATGGAACACAAGTAGATCGATGCATTCTGCTCTACCACATGGTAGAGCTAGACCTCAAAGCTTTCTACCTCTATGACTCTAGCTCCACCACATGGTAGAGCTAGACCTCAAATGCAATTCTAGCTCCACCACATGGTATAGCTAGACCTCAAAGCATTCTATCTCTACAATGTGGTTTAGGTAGAATACAGCTCTACCACAGTTACATTCAACCTCAGCCGGTTACATTCATTGAAGCTTAGCTCTACCACATGGTAGAGCTAGAAGAATGTAATTCTAGCTCCACCACATGGTAGAGCTGGACCTCAAAGCATTCTAGTCCTACGATGTGGTCTACGTAGAATATAGCTCTACCACATGGTAGAGCTAGATCAAATGCAATTCTAGCTCCTTGGTTATTGTAATGTAAAGTAGGTCTCTTTTTGGAGTAATTGGTTTTGTTGATGTGTATGGAACACAGTTAGATGGATGCATTCTTGCTCTACCACATGGTAGAGCTAGACCTCAAAGCTTTCTACCTCTACGACTCTAGCTCCACCACATGGTAGAGCTAGACGTGAAATGCAATTCTAGCTCCACCACATGGTAGAGCTAGACCTCAAAGCATTCTCTCTCTACAATGTGGTTTAGGTAGAATACAGCTCTACCACAGTTACATTCAACCTCAGCCGGTTACATTCATTGAAGTCTAGCTCTATCACATGGTAGAGCTATAAGAATGCATTCTAGCTCCACCACATGGTAGAGCTAGATTTCAAAGCATTCTGGTCAATACATTTATTAATCTTGCTCCGCCACCTGGTAGAGATAATATCCATTGAAAAACCAACACTAGAATACTTTAAAGTCCAGCTAGAATGCATTTATCTAGCTCTACCATGTGGTAGAGCAAGACTAATAAATGTATAATTGAGAGCTCCAAGATGGAGTAATTAAGATAGAATTCCTTGAGGTCTAGCTCTACCATGTGGTGGAGCTAGAATTTCAGTTGAGGTCTAGCTCTACCATGTGGTGGAGCTAGAATCGTAGAGGTAGAAAGCTTTGAGGTCTAGCTCTACCACAGTTACATTCAACCTCATCCGGTTACATTCATTAGATCTACCACATGGTAGAGCTAGAAGAATGCATTCTAGCTCCACCACATGGTAGAGCTGGGACTTCAAAGCATTCTAGCTTTACAATGTAGTCTAGATAGAATACAGCTCTACCACATGGTAGAGCTAGACCTCAAATGCAATTCTAGCTCCACCACATGGTAGAGCTAGACCTCAAAGCAATCTAGCTCTACGATGTGGTCTAGGTTGGATACAGCTCTACCACGTGGTAGAGCTGGACCTCAAATGCAATTATAGCTCCTTGGTTCTTGTCATGTGAAGTAGGTCTCTTCTTGGAGTAATTGGTTTTGTTGATGTGTATGGAACACAGCTAGATCGATGCATTCTTGCTCTACCACAAGGTAGAGCTAGACCTCAAAGCTTTCTACCTCTATGATTCTAGCTCCTTAACATGGTAGAGCTAGACCTCAAAGCCTTCTACATCTACGATTCTAGCTCCACCACATGGTAGAGCTAGATCTCAAATGCAATAATAGCTCCACCACATGGTAGAGCTAGACCTCAAAGCATTCTATCTCTATAATGTGGTTTACCACAATTACATTCAACCTCAGCCGCCGGTACATTCATTGAAGTCTAGCTCTACCACATGGTAGAGCTAGAAGAATGCATTCTAGTTCCACCACATGGTGGAGCTGGACCTAAAGCATTCTAGCTCTACGATGTGGTCTAGGCAGAATACAGCTCTACCATGTGGTAGAGCTAGATCAAATGCAATTCTAGCTCCTTGATTCTTGTCATGAGAAGTAGGTCTCTTCTTGGAGTAATTGGTTTTGTTGATGTGTCTGGAACACACCTAGATCGATGCATTCTTGCTCTACTACATGGTAGATCTAGCCCTCAAAGCTTTCTACCTCTACGATTATAGCTCCACCACATGGTAGAGCTAGACCTCAAATGCAATTCTAGCTCCACCACATGGTAGAGCTAGACCTCAAAGCATTCTATCTCTACAGTAAGGTTTAGGTAGAATGCAGCTCTACCACAGTTACATTCAAGCTCAGTCGGTTACATTCATTGAAGTCTAGCTCTACCACATGGTAGAGCTAGAAGAATGCATTCTAGCTCCACCACATGGTAGAGCTACATTTCAAAGCATTCTGGTCAATACATTTATTAATCTTGCTCTGCCACCCGCCGGTAGAGATAATATCCATTGAAAAACTAGCACTAGAATACTTTGAAGTCTAGCTAGAATGGATTTATCTAGCTCTACCATGTGGTAGAGCAAGACTAACAAATGTATTGAGATCTCCAAGATGGAAATACTCTTGATCTCCTCCACAGTGTTTTCATGGATATATATTGTGATTTTTGAATATGATATTGTAAGTTTTTTTTAAAGTGTAAGAATACAATAACTATAATTAACAATTGTGGTTTTTGTTGTAGGTGAAAGATGTCTTAGAAAAGAAAAGTGGTGGAAGTTCCGGACAGTGTTAACTTTGCCTCTGCAGATCAACGACGACAATGGTACTTAGATATTTGGGGTCTTCAGGGTTCACAATTTAACAAAATTCATCTATTTGTTGCTAGTGATGTGGACGTGGATACTTTTGAGGATCTAGGACGACCAATGACTCTATCTTATATTTCTGTAGTTGATTCTCATCCCGATATTGAATGCATAAATATTGGGGTACCTGGGATCCATGAGTATCAACTAGATCCCAAGGCATTCATTATTGAACGAATAGTAAGAGATAAACAAGATACTATGTTCTCTCGAGGGTGGAAGTTAGATTGTGCAAGTCAAGAAATAACTCTTGAAGAGTTGCAAGCTTCCATTGCTTATTGTGTGAAAGGCAAACAAAAAAAAGAGAAAACTCCCTCTAAAAATCCAGTTCAAAAAAAGGCAAAAAGCAGTACAGGTATTATGGATGTAGATGAAGCAGTTCTTAAATCTACAATAGAGAAAACAGGCATGGAAAATTCAACAAAAATAAGATTTGCCAAAGTTTTGGAAAATGAGGTGCAAAAGGCACAAAAGAGTGATACAGGGGGCATGGAAAAATACTCTAAGTATTTTCCATTCAAGTACAAAGAGTATGAGATCCCTGTAGATCAATGCTGGCTAGCTCCTGATCACTATAACTCCCGTCAAATAGAACCTCACCGTGTCGATGAATGCGTGTTATTTTTTGGTGCAAGTGCAAACAGGCTAGGAGCATGTGCATACTTGATGCCTGTAAAGAATGCTGGCAAGAAGAAAGGAATTCCAATGAAACTAAGTGAGGTAACAAAGGAGAAACTCACTGAGTATTCATATTGGATTATTGATGGCCAACATTCCATCTATGCTGCAAAATTCTTACGGTATCAAGAAATGGAAAAAGATGGTCGTGCTCAAGACCTGATACAAGTGTATGAAAAAAGGAAGGCTCGAATTGTTGTAGATCCAGAGCCACAAGTTGCGACGGCCATATCTGCTATAGCTAATGAAGAGGCCCAATCATTATATGTCAAACAACCATACTATGATGTCTTGTAGCACTTGAGGAGTCAGTGGATCTTCAATAATTCTCCGTCAAGGCCACCATCTGGAGTAACAGAGGGCTCATCATCTCGTGTAGACTGGGATGTATGTCCATATCCCTTGCTCTCTTATAATTATATGTTTTGAAAAAAATACTTGATTTTGATCTTTTTTTCTTTTATTTCTTTGCAAAATTTTTTACGAATGGCTAGAATTAAGGTGGGAGCATCCTTCATTTCAAAGCAGTCTCACATGGTCATTTACTCGGATGAAGTTTTCAAAGGCTGGCTTGAAATCATGGAGAAGCAAAACAAGAAACCAACTGCCACAGTTTTCAGATGTCTTGCTGGGCTAGATGAATAAGAAGTCAAACAAATACAATCAGAAATCAGGTCTGGAAAAATTGTTCTTTCAAAGGGTACTAAGGATGTAGATGTGATTGATATGCCAGAGCATATCAAGCAGCTCAAGCAAGATAAAATTATTCAAGATGCATTGCTTGTAGAGTTCAACACTCTGAACAAGGACAAACAATGTCAAGATTGGTCAGAATTGACTATCACCTATAGCATCAATGAGGTTGTATACTGAGTTCTTTTGAAGTTATGGGATGTGTATATAAAGTCAAAGCTACAGGTTAGATCAAAGAAGATTGATTTTCCAGTAGAAGCAAGGCAATATGTGGAGTGGAATATCAGCCTTAGCAAAGAAAGTTCAACCTTGTCCTTGGATCTTCCTTGGTGTATTTATGTTGTGAGTCTTCCATTCGACGGGAGTTACTACTTGAAGCGCCACCTCAACAATCCAATTTCCATTGGGTTATGTGTTCTGGATAACATTGAAGATTTGGAAAGAAATATGCATTGGGATGTGGAATCATTTTGCAATCTTTTGAACGGCATTATGATCATTACAGCAGCTGGTAGATCTTTGCCATCCCAATATGTGTTGCTTACCTTTCTAAATATTACAGATTTTATTCACTTACAAAATGCTTTAAAAAATTTGAGTGGCATAGCAAAGGAACAGTATAATGGGGCATTGCATTTTTGACGTGACAACCGATGCATTGGTGCAATAGAGTTCTTCACATCCTTAGTGTTTTTCAGCAAGGGAGATGCCTTTCAAGGACTAGCAGATGTTCCTGATCCAGGTACACAAGCGACAATATTGGATACTGGACTTCTTGATATAGATAATGAAGATGTTAAAACTATCCCAGACATTGAGTTTCTAAGAATCAAGAAGAATCTTTTGATCAAGCAATGTATTCAAAAGTATTGTAGAGAAGGCTGCAAGCTTGTTGATCTTTTCAATAATGGCTACATCATCGAGCTAGGGCTAGCACTAAATAAGGAAGTGATTTGCCTAGTGGAGAGTATTGAAGATCAAAGAAAGATGGGAACAAGGCTTCTTGACTTTGCAAAGTCAAGAAATGAGCAACCAGTACCGCCTATTTCTAACAATCCAAGGAATACCACGGAAAGATCGAGCCATGGTGAAGTTCGTTCAGCTTGAGATTTTTTGGATTTTAAAGACAGTATGTAACTTCTTAATGGGCTTTCCTTGTATCTTCAATACTTTGATTTGGTGATGTTTTGACTTGTTATATCCTTGGTTCATTTTTTAGTAGTATTTTTGTAGCTCTCTCCAAATTGGGCTTTGGAATCTAGAATCACCAAGTTATGGATCCTAACATGTTCATTGACAAATTCACTTTTTACATAACCAATTGGTGAATTTGGAAAGCCTACTTAGTGGTCGCACAATGGCCAGTTGGTGAATCTGAAAATCTTGCTTATAAATCTAAGATGATAGAGCTAGAGATCCTCTCATTTACTTCAATCCTATCCTGTGGTAGATCTAGATTTCAATAGGTCTACAATTTGGTGGAGCTAGCTACCTCTTCAAAGTGGTGGACCAAGAATCCATTAAAGTCTAGCTACCTCTTCAAAGTGGTGGAGCTAGGCCAATGCACCCCCCCCAAAGACAGTTTTTGCAGAGCATCCATTTAAGTCTAGCTCTACCATATGGTTGAGCTAGGCCAATGCATTTCTAGCTCCACCAAAGCTAGTTCAAATGCAAAATTTCTAGCTCCTTGGTTCTTGTCACATGCGATGAGCTAGAACCCATTGAAGTCTAGACCTAGAACCTATGGAAGTCTACTGGCTCCACCCATAAAGAAGCTATCTTGATCCCCAACTCAACCACGTGGTAAAGCAAGACTTATAAATTTCAGCTCTACCATATGGAAAATTAAAAACATCTAAAATTTTAGCTTTACCATATAGTTGAGTGGTTTTGTGTTTCTCACCTCCACCTACTCTTGGAGCTCAAGAGTGGATCTCAAGGCGGCCTACTTCCAACAAGAGCTCCCTTACAAACTGGCTCTACCAAACGGTAGAGCTAGAATAATGGGTGTATTTGGAAATCCATTTTAAACCCTCCAATTCTAGAGTGAGCAACTAGAATTGATAATTGGTATCCAAACATGATTTCCTTTTAGATTACACCAATAAACATGTGTTAAGAGTGAGTGTTACAATTGTAAATTCTTTTAGTTTGAAAGATTGTTGAGTCAATGTTACTTTTTTTTCTTTTAGATCCCGAAATTGAGATAGTAGCACCAAGTGAAGTAGCTACGACGGAATGCCACAATCAAACTGTGGATGAGAGCTTCTCCCACACATTCAGTGATGTCCATCCAGAAGGTTTAAAGACAAATGCTGACAATGAGATTGGGGTACCTAAATCTCTAACAAATGAAGCAATGGGTGAGAGTTTCCAGCCTGAAGAAGAAGTACCAAGAAGTACCGACACTGCTATCTCCAAGAAATCAGTGTTGACAATTGTGTTGGACCTGAATGGTCTACTACTGAAACGTTGTCAACAACAACCATCTTCAATACATGAAACTATTCAAATGGATTCAAAACGATATATTGTACTAAGGCCAGGATGTATCCAATTCTTGAAGATTTTATTAAAAAATATTAATGTTGGGATCTGGTCAATAACGACAGAGAGTAATGTTCTTCAAATATTGAGAATATTACAAGACAAAGCAGGAGAGATATTGCCTTTTTTTGTAGTTTGGGCTCAAGAGGCTTGCGAGAAGGATAAAAGTGGTAAAATAGCTAGACCTGATAATCCAACAGTTCAGGCAATGTTCAAGCCATTGTCAAAAATTGCTTCATGTTTTGATTGTGATGCTCGTAGAACGGTTCTTATTGATGACTCTCCATACAAGGGATGTGCTTCTCCTGATAATAATTATATATATCCTACAAAGTTTGATGAAGAAAGGATGGTCGACAATATTCTCATTGATGAGCTGCTCCCTTATTTATTGCAGCTTGATGAGAGTGAAGATGTGCGTGAGATCATTGGCTCTAATCGCTACGGACAACCTCCAGTATCCAATGAAAATGAATACAGAGGTGTGGTAGATTTTTGGAGAAAGCGCAATTTAAATTGGTCACAGAAGACAATCTACACTGATAGGCTACCACTATCAGAGATTATACAAAAGTATGTCAACAATCAAGAGGTATTAGCGAGACAATATGAAAACAAAAGAGAAGAGATAATAGAAATTATGGCAAAAGAACGAGTCAGTATTGCTAGCATGAGGAGACCACAAGTGATTTCTCTAGCTCGAAAATTGGGTTCTACCACAACGCAGTTGAAGGCAGCCAATGCAAGGGCTTTCATAAACAAGGTGTTAAATGAGTACAATCTTCTCCAATGGGATAGAAATAACTAAGGTACTATCCAACATAAATGATAATTATAACTAAATACATGATTTTATACAACAATTGTGTATTCACAATGAAGAAACTTAATTTATGATGGTTTCTTGCAGATTTATTTCAAGGATATTATTCCAAGGAGTATTCACTTAAAGAAGCCATTTGTCACCAAGGATTGTATTTTTTTTGGAGGAATTTTATCTTTTTGTAATCATGAATTGACAAGAAATTTTGTCTTGTTTTTAAAGTAGTGGCAAATGTATTACTCTTCAAATGATTTTATAAATGTTGGAGTGCACTCTACTATAAGGGGCCTCCTAATTTGAAAATGTATGGAAGCTTGATCTTTGTCTTATGATTTTAATTCCTACATATATGGACTATGGTAGAGCTATATCAATGCCTTCTAGCTCCATCTCATGGTAGAGCTAGACTTCAAAGCATTCTACCTCCACGACATGGTAGAGCTAGACTTGAAAGCGTTCTAGCTCTACCATATGGTAGAGCTAGATCAATGCATTCTAGCTCTTCCATGTCACCACACATGGTTGAGTTGGACTTCAAACCATTCTAGTTCTACCATGGGGTCTATCTAAAATATTTTGATACAGCTCTACCACGTGCTAGAGCTGGACTTCAAATATTATTTCTAATTTTGCCATGGGATCGAGCTATAATACTTTGATATAGCTCTATCACATGGTAGAACTAGATTTAAAAATATTCTAGCCCTACCACATGGTTGAGCTAGAACAGTGCATTCTACCTCTACCACGTGGTTGATCTAGATCAATGCATTCTAATTTCACCACATTCTGATACCTGCTAGCACATTTTGTCGCATCTTTTTAGAATCAAATGGAAAGAGTCTTTGCATCTTGGGTCATTTTGTAATGCAACTAAAGTCAACATTTTATAACAGTATATAGTTTAATGTTAGCGTGCATAGTCACATTTGTTTTGTAATTGTTTAAAATCTATCTTTGCATAAAAGTAGTTGTAACATGCCTTCCCCCACATGCACACCTTTATCATTAAGCATGCTCATTTTTTTCCAGGTCATGTGATTGATTCTAATTGGCAGAGGTGACTTCTTCATCACAGAGCATTAGTACGTCACATGTCCAAGAAAATCCAGAGTGTACGAAGACAATTGGTTCAGCGCCGTCTTGACCGTCTATGGAAAATTGATGCAAGGTTGCGCTTTGTGCATCCCTCCGAGGGGGTTATCATACTGACATGGTATTCGTTAGACCCAATATGCGTACCCCTACGCAAAGAGGATGATAGGAGGGATATTATTCTAAACCTTAATGGTTTGTTGTGCCATGTTGTCGAAACCCAATATGATGAGAAGGATCCTCCTTATAGCAACGAGTTGGTAAAATATCCAATTAACCAATATCGTTATGTCCTATGTCACAAGGATGTACATGAGTTCTTAGATTGGTGTATTACACAGTATTTCCACAACAAAAGCCCAAGTTTGCAGGTGTTCTCTCACAAGAGCATTGTTCAAAATCCACATGGGTTGTGCAGAATAGACAAGTTTTCTTTAAAAAGCTTGAGACCTTTTGGGGTCTCCATCCTTTGTACAATAAGAAAAATACATTGATAATTGATGATAGCTACTATAAGGTATTTAAGAATGAACGAGGAACCTGGTTAATAGTCCAAGAATTATACCATCAACCTTCCAAGGAAAGGTATAGTTTTTTGACAGAAGATTTAAGAAATTGGTTGTTTTTATGGCTACAGAATGAAGATCGGCAAGAGTATACATGGGATAATGCCTTTAAAGAAAAACCTAACCAATTCTCAGATGATGTGATGAAGAAATGGCTTGAAGAAGAGAAATTGGAAGTGGAGAATAGGAAAAAGGCAGAGGTGTGGAAGCAACAGCAGGAGCTGATGCTGAGGCAGAGAGGCAGGAACAACTTGAAATTCAAAGAAAGCAAAGAGAGGAGGCTGAAGCTGAGGCAGAGAGGCAAGCAGAGAGTGAAAATCAAGCAAAGCAACAAGAGGAGGCATCATGAAAGTAATACACCACCATGAAGCTCATTTTGTTTGTCCCTAATATAATCAAATGTAGAGGATGCAAGTATTTTGGCCTTTTTTTAATGTAATAAAAAGCCATATATTGAAATATGATATTGTAATCAGGCCTCTTATGGAGCATACTGTTCAAATGTTTGCCTTTGCAAAGCATTGAACAAATTCTAGCACAAGCAATAAATTCATGTTCATTTACAATGTCTTATTATAATTGAGTCATGAATGGAGTGCATCCTTCTCTAAGGGGACTCCTTTTATCCTTTTATCTTTTGGTCAAAGTTTGCAAATTATTATTATTTTAGTAAGAGTAGGTGAAGACTTTTAACTATCATTTTGACAAAGGTCATCCTACTGCAAGGAGACTCTTTCTATCTTTAGTAATGTTAATTTGTAGTAGTTGTGTATATAAGGAAACTTTCACCATGTCAAATTATAAATTCTTGTTTCAAATTATTTAGTCTTTGTTCATTACAATGCAGTCTTAAAATTGGAGAGTGCATCCTACTCTAAGGGGACTCTCAATATACAATCTCTTGTATCAATGTTTTTACTTGGGGGTCTAGATTGAACAAATGGTAGATCTTGGTTCTTTCAATGCGTTCTTGCTCCACGTGGTAGAGCTAGCATTCTATGTCTATATCTACCATGTGGTGGAGCTACCATCCATTGAAGTCTAGCTGTATAATTTCATGGAGCTAGCTAGCTCCACCATGTGGTATCTTATTGAGCTCTAGCTCCACCATGTGGTGGAGGTAGCAGCCATGGTCTCTTCATGGAATTTTGGCCTTACCACATGGTGGAGCTAGTATCCCTGTGTGGTAGACTTAAACCTTTGGAAGTCATAAAATACGACTAGAATTTTGAGTCTAGATCTACCGTTTGGTGGAGCTTGCATCCACTGAAGTCTAGCTCTATAATGTCCAAGTGGTGGAACATGATCTAGAATGGATAGGTCATGGATCAAGAAATCCTTTTCAGCTCTATAACAAACAAGTGCTAGATCTAAAGTGAAGAGATAAAGTGATTGACGTTGGACTGCTAGCCCATGCTAGCTAGACACCTCAATATGAGCAACAAGTCAAATATCTTGTTACATTGTCCATTTCAGATAAATAACTGCACGAGTTTTCTTCAAAAAAGTTCATTTCTTTTGGGGTCTCCATGTTTTGTACAACAACAAGAATACATTGAAACTCGATGATAGCTACTACAATGTGTTCAACAATCAAGATGATAATCAAGATAATAATTGAGAGAATAATCTGAGTGTGTAATCTTGTGAGTACACAAAATGAACATGCTTAAAAAGAAGCTCAATACCTCATTCAACCAATACACCCCCATGACACTAGTACATTTTGTTACTCCCTTTTGTAATTGAATGTAAATGGTCTTTGTAAATGGTCTCTCTTATAATAAAATATAAAGGGTCTTTGTAATCTGGCCATCTTCGCGCGAGCGTGCTGTTCAATTGTGTGCCTTTTGCAAGGCATTGAACATATTTTAACACAAAAAAATAAATTTAGTTTTATTTACAATGTTTTATTATAATGGAGTCGTAGATGGAGTGCATCCTACTCTAAGGAGACTCCTTTTATCTATTGACAAAGTGCATCATACTTTAAGGGGACTCTTTAGTAGAATAAGCTTCATCAAAATGAAATCTTTTAACCGTAATTTTGACAAAGTGCATCCTACTCAAGGAGACTCTTTCTATCTTTAATAACGTTAATCTGTAGCGATTGTATATATAAGTATAATACCTTCACCACCTCAATTTATAAAATCTTGTTCATTTTGTCTTGTTCATTACAATGAAGCTTTAAAATTGGAGAGTGCATCCTACTCTAAGGGGACTCTCAAAATACAATCTCTTGTATCAATGTTTGTAATTGGGGGTCTAGATCAATCAAATGTTATATCTTGGTTTCTTATGGACTGTAGAATGGCCAAGTGGTGGATCTAAAAATCTTTAAATCCTCCTCAATGTGTTGTAGCTCCACATGGTAGGGCTAGCTCAAAATTCTAGCTCTACCATGTGGTTGAGCTAGAACCCCTTAAAATCAAAATTACACCCCCATGATACTAGCACATTTTGTTACTTCATTTTATAATTGAATGTAAATTGTCTTTGAATATGGTCTCTAGTATAACAAAATATAGAGGATCTTTGTAATTTGGCCAACTTTGGGAGCAGACTGTTCAATTGTGTATCTTTGCAATGCATTGAACAATTTTTAACACAATAAATAAATTCATAGATGGAGTGCATCCTAGTCTAAGGAGACTCCTCTTATGCATCCAAAGTATGCATCCTACTTTAAGGGGACTCCTTTTATCCAGCTATCTTTTGGTTGTTAATGCAAAAGTTTTATTATTTCTTTAGTAGAATTAGCTTCATCAAAATGAAAATTTATAATCGTAATTTTCACAAAGTGCATCCTACTCCAAGGAGACTCTTTCTATCCTTAATAATGTTAATTTGTAGTGGTTGTGTATATAAGGATACCTTCAAGTGGTGGATCTGAAAAATCTTGAAACCTTTCTATTTCTAAGATCAAGCTAGGTTCGCTCTAGCATCACTTCATAAAGCAAACCATTTTTAAATTTTTTATACTAGGTTGAAGAAGGTAGATTCTAGATTAAATGCATACAATTTTTCAATGTGGGAATGGGATTTTTCCCACTTTACCTAATACGGTCTTACTATGCCATTTCCCTTATTGCCCAGGCTTCAAGGCTTGACAAGGAGGTTGGCATAGAGGATGACCATTCACTGCTAGCTTTGGAAACAACTTTTGATCCTGCAGAGGCTCTTACTATTTGTTTCAAAGAGGCTGAAAATTTCCAAGAGCCAGATGAAGCTGCCTTCCAGCTCACCCAGGAAGCTATGAATCTCTCAGCACTTCATAAGGAAAAGCTTAAAGAAGAGGCTGGACTGGAGGGGAGAGGAATAAATCTTTGGAAAGATAAACTTCTTGTTGCTGATGAAAATGAGAAGGTATGATATTATTACTTCATTTATCAAATACTTTATCTTGTGTTTAAATGTTTTGTAGTTATGTATTATTGTCTCACTCCAATCTTTTGATACATGGCAGCTACAAATTGAGCATGACACATTCCTCCAGAGAACAAGTGGAAGCAGGCCGGCTGGGTTTGGCAAAATGTCAAGCCTAGCTCATTATATTCATGATCTAGGCAGTGCTAAGATCTTGATTTACCATAGGCAGTTGAGCAACAATGGAGAAGCCATTGTTTACTTCTTTAAATGTTTGTCTAGGGTTTTAGGTGGACATGATCTTCCATGGCAAAAGGAAAAGATCATTTTAATAGAGAGGTTGTCCGCCATAGATATATTTGGGGATTATGTGAATAAGCATGTCTCTAGGGCCTCTTACTTTTTGTCTTACACTTCTTATGCATTAGCATGTGGTGTTAAGGAGCCCCAATGTCTAGAGGGCTATGGAAAACACAAGCTCATAAGGTTTCAAGAGCCACCCATGATTGCATCAGGCTACACAATTCAAGAAGAAGAACACGTGGAGATAGCTACTAAAGACAAGGATACCCCTCTCAGACAAGCAACAGAGGCAAGCATTGATAAACAGAAAGTCGAGATCAAGCCAACAAGGAAGAAAAAGAGTCCAATCACGTTCAAAAAGAGAGTTCCGACTCGCAGGCCTTGGGAGTAATAGGATTTAGTCATCAAATATAGCACAAACATTATGTTGAAGTTGAACTGATTTGTACAAAGTCTTTGATCCTCATCAGTTCCTTGTCCGTACGGACGATCAGTACCCTTTTGCATTTGTCCCATCACCGTACGACACTTCAGTACTCTTCCCACACTCAGTAGCTTCTAAAAGCGTTTGACACTCAGTACCTTATTGGTAAGGATCAATAGTGTGTCTAGCATAATTAAGTAGTATTGATTGAATTTTTTGTGTGTAGCTTATGGATGTATTGATGCTTGTTAATATAGATCACATGTTTCACAAAAGAAATACTTTTGATGGAGTCTCAAAACATATAGGCATAACACCAAGAGTCACTTGTTCCACAGAATAAAAATCTATTGATTGAGTTTGAAAACATGTGGACATAACACCAATAAGTTACAAACTGCTATTCATGTTTACTTGTCCATTTATGGTTTCTAAATATCTTCGAATCCCTCCATTGTCTATGTCTCTCTGCTGCCATTGAATTGTCCAAAGTTTGTCTTCGTCTTTGCTTTTGGGCTAGAATAAAAGCAAGCTTGACTTTGGAACTAGCAACTTTTCTTTTAGCATGCAACCTTTGTAGAATGCCTCGGTAAAACCATTGAAAGACTTCCTTCAGACTATTTGCCTTTTGACTCCCTCCATAGTGTTGTGTGTGTCTGAAAAATGTATTATGTGCCATGTAGTGAGACTTCTCCATGCCTTGGGTAGACCAAATTGCTGGGCATCCATACTTTTTGACAAAATAGGGAAGGTGGTTGTAGATGATATGCTGTTTTCACAGAGACATAAGAATGCGTAGTAAGTTATAAAAGAAAAGAGGATCACACTTAAGTAAAAGAAGAAGACATCACTTTACCATGTAGTGAGTTATATTGCAGGCTGTCCACGCGTCTTTCATTGACTTCCCAAAATATTTAATTGTCTCTTCAAAGTTCTTGTAATCACTCTTTGTCCATGTTACATTGTCACAGAACATGAAGAGTTGATCAAGAGACCTCCACACCTCTGCCTTCATATTTCGTGCTTCCCCATCTGCCTCATGATCTTTCACGGCATTATGGACTTGCTTCCACAATCCATAACTAATCCTTGAAACTGTTCTACCTTGCCTTACTTGCTTACTACTATGTTTGGGTCGAGACAAGAATCTTCTTGCCTTAACACCACCAATAGAGGGCTTGACTGGTACCTGGTAGACTTTTTAAAATCCTTTGTGATATGAACATCACCTCCATGCAGACCTATATCGGATAACACTTTTTCTAATGCATGAAGAGCATCCTTTCTATTTCTTTCGGGACGGAGTTTCCAAGAAAATCCAATATACAAAAATACCAATTTCTCAATAATTCGACATAGAGCATGCAATGTGCATATGTGAACATTACATAGTGGAATGTCAAGAATGGCCTTGAAGTTAGGGTCAACTTTATCTCTATTAGGTGCTCTCTTCCCCCATTTGGAATCCATTACTTAAGCTGATTCTTTGTAGTAAAGACAAGGAGACTTTGAGTTACCTCCTTTACTAATGTTATACATGCACTTAAGTGTTTTAAGATCCCCCGCCATGTGCCACTCTACTTGAAAATCACCTTTTCCTGCAACATGGAGATTCTCTCCTTGCACTTATCTTTTAATTATTCTTGGTATTTCTGTGTGGTGAAACACCCAATCTAGTGTTTCATGGTCTTCTGTCTTTACCTGTGATTATACAAAACAAAAGTCTTACTATAAAAGATTTGAAAACATTGACTAAAACCAAGTACGAAATAAAAAATGATCATACCTGGAACGAGCCCAACCACCATATGTGTTTCTCCGATTGCACACTAAAATACTTCGAACTCACTTCAGTCAATGATGTATCAAGTGCTCCATTCATCAATGTGATAGTAATCCTTTCCATTTTCTTTTCCTTTACAACCTCACACTCATCCAGTTTGATAACAAATTTCAAAATGCCTTTGCACTCTTCAAATGTTATTCCATAAAACTCGACCATTCTTCTTTGAAGTTGTTGTAGATCTACAAATATATTGTTCCAAGGGTCATACACAGTGGTTCCTTTAGCACCATGAAATATTTCTTCAATATGGATATATGGTCCAATAAACTCATCTATACTTTCATTCAAATGACCTCTTATCTTCCACACTGTTGCTCGATTTGGCAGTAAAAATCATTTAATCCTTTGATCTCTCAAAGTTGAGGATATCGCATGGAAAATCGAACTATATCCCTTCCTGCTAACTCCACTAACATCAAGAGCCTCTTGGATTGTAGTACCATCAACTTGATTATTGGATATAAAGTCCTCTACAACATTGCGTTTGATTGTTTTGTATTTTTTTTCTTCAATCAAACCTTTTGCTACACCACAAGAAAGCAATCCTTTCATTTGTTTAACTAGAAGAAGGTTGGGATCCATATTTTCTTTTGCAGGCTCCAATAGTTTCCTATAGTAACAACACAATATGCCTATATTATTCAATACTTCCAATCCTGTTTTGCGTTAATGGACAAAATAGATATAGTCATTTGAGAGCATTTTTACTATAAAAAATAAAAAATTACAAACAAACCTTGCTTCCTGAATTCTTCGCTTGCATCCACCAGTCCTAGCCTTCAAATTTGCAATGTTTTTAATCTTCCTGCTTCGTTGTCTGTCTCCAAGCACGGTTCTCTTCCTTCTTGATCTTGTCAACTCTTTTTTACTCTTTGAATGCTCCTCAATTTCATTCTGCAACTGCTGCTCCAATTTTGTACGAATAGCTATCTCTTGAATCCTGGCCCCCTTTTCTTGTAGGTACATTGTTTTATATGTTTCTGCAAATGCAGACTGTGCTGAAATATAACCAAGAAGTCCATTTTGTCCATCGCCCGCAAACCTCAATAGTGTGGTTGGATTGACAAATGGAGGTGTAGAGTTTTTTACTAGACATTTTGGATATATACTTCCATCACACCATAAGTCAATATGTTGGAGCCCTTCTCTTCTCATATTTTCCCGTTGTTGAGCATTCAGCACCGTATCCTTTCGTCTTTTTTGTGCTGGAGCATATTGTTCTTCCAAGTCGATGTGAAGATGGTATAATCGCTTCTTTTGAGATTGTAACTCACTAGTATCGACCATTTTTTGTGCTTCTGAGGTTGCAAAGTTGGCTTATCAATCTCATAGTCTTTTTGTAACATGAATTGTGAAAGTGTGGCGGTATCCATATAATCATTAAGTTCAGTGATGGATTCTTTATGAGAGGCCTGCACACATCGTCAAAAGAGATGCGAAATCTTCGAGAAACAAAAAAAATTAAGGAGATATTTAATGCAAAATTGTGTTAGTTAGACAAAAGATTATCTTATTCTTTTCTGAACTGATAGTTCAGTAGTCCTTACTGACAGTTCTGAGCCACGTTTCCATATTTTATTATTTTTGAGATCTTTTAGGAGAGAAATAAATAAAAAAATAGTGAATTTCTTACAGGGCCCCAAAATGAGCTCCCTTTTTCCCTAATGACCATGACAGCCTATGGAGACTCAAACACCTCAAAATATGGTAGAATTTGCATGAAGTTGATTCTTGGAGGTTGGGCCGAAGTGGATCCCTCTGCTTGTGTTTTCTGGAGTTCCTGTTCTGATGATGTTGCAACACCAGACACTCCATCTTATGGTGATCGATTGCATGATTACACTCCATCTTATGTGATGACCAATTGCTTTGCAATAGACACTATAAAGATACAACTATTGCACCACCATGACCTCATCCATATGGAAGAGCCTATGGCATAATGCTTATAGTGATGTGGATGATTAGTGCTATGTATTGGACTAGAACTACAACTTGGGTTTGCTCCACATGCTAAGCTACTACTACGGTTGATGACACACTCTACCATTGTACCAACAACCCTCTGTAACATGAGTGGTGGTTTGACATATAGCATAGTAGAGAGTAAGCTTACATTCCCCCTTGGTGTGATCTTGGTTTAAACACTTTATGTATCAGACATCTGATTACAGTCCTAATTTAGCTCCCCTTGGACTTGCACCATGAAGCTTAGCCCATGATACTACTAGTCGTTCTTGATCATCTCAAGCTTCTGAATTTTCTTCTTTTGGTTCTTATGCTTAGATTTTAAATCTAACTCTGCATCTAAGTCATCATCTAAAGTATTGTCCTCTTGCTCATCCTCTGAGGAATCAACTTATTGCTTTTTCTTTCCCTTCTTTGAAGTTGAGATTTCTCCTAAATTGTGCCCTGCTGCTTGATCAACTTCCACCAGCCCATCAAATCCACTGGTGGTGAGATCAACAGACACTACAACATGCTTCAAATTCTTCTGTAGACCCTAGAAAAACCATTCTCCCATAAATGCCTCAGTTGGCTAATCCTACTAGGTTCACTCGACTCTACAGAGTACGAAATTTCATCGTGTAATCTTCTCAGCAAGGTTTTCTACTCTAGGTAGCATAGTTTCTCAAGAACCTACAAAGGATTCGGTGTGCAGAAGTGCATCACAAAGTCCCTTATATGTTGAAAATGCATTGGGGCCATACTACGCATGCTAATTGGTTACCTACACATTAAATGTGCATTGAATGCAATATGCTTTTAAGCAGCTACAACTATAAGTGGCATGCCCATTGGCCAACCAAGTATTCTCAAAATTTACCACTTGTGTATCCAAATCCTCCTCCTTCTTACCATGTGACTTTGGATATTTGAGAGATACCAGTTCAGCTATGATGAGTAACAATGGAGGTAATGATGCATCTACAAGATCAAGTGAGCCAAACCGCCCAAGAAGCATCTAGAGTTGGAGCCTTTGGATGACATGTTGAGGATAGATCTACACACCTAATCCGACAAGAAGCAGTCCAAAAATCAATAGGATTTGGGTTTTGAGATAGGTACCAGTAGGCATCCAGGTTGTAATCATCTCTATGCTAGCTATCCTCCGAATGCTCACTCATTATATCTTCCACAACCCCAACATCTTCAATGCTCATCACTCGAGTGGGTGTATCCTCCAATAGACTATCTAGTGTTGCATGATGGTGACGCTCCTTTGGTGGTGAGCATTATAACATCGATCCTAGTGGGCGAGCACCATAACACCAATCTTGGTCCATCATAAATGAATGATCTAGAAAATGGACAACATCCTAATAAGAGTCTTGCCATGCTCTGCTTCTAGGAAGAAGTAAGTCTTACATATTTGATTACGCATGGATTGAAAAAACTACTAGATAGCTAGACAGAAGTGACAAAATCAGCTTGAATGCAAAAATGGAAGATGTTCCACAATAGACCTAGAGAGGAACACCCATGAACTGTAATCAATTCGACTCAACCAACCAGATGACACAAACTAATAAGAGTCATTGCCATGCTTTGCTTCTAGGAAGAAGTAAGTCTTACATATTTGATTACGCATGGATTGGAAAAACTACTGGATAGCTAGATAGAAGTGATAAAATCTGCTTGAATGCAAAAATGGAAGATGTTCCACAATAGAACTAGAGAGGAACACCCATGAACTGTAATCAATTCGACTCAACCAACCAGATGCCACAAACAAATCAACAAAATAGAGATATGCAGAATAGGTGAAACCTCTTCACATAAGGAGAACACATCAACATCAGGTAAGATGGAACAATTGAATGCCATCATAGTTTGAGTAATAACAAAGACAGATTGAAGGATATCCTAAGAGATAATGAATTATCCGCAACTTAACACGCAAGGGTAGAAAATCCACCCATGTCGTTCATGGAAAATTTGCATGATGCTCAGATTATAAACCAGATTATGTGTGGGGAAACGATCATAGCAAGATTGCCACCAAAAGTGTTCGTGGATAAGCCAACACAATATTTACAAATTTAATGTTAAACATAATTGCAACATTAATGAACATTCATGTGATCATGATACAAATTATAGAACATAGAATTGTGAGGCAAAGATACATAACCGATTTTGTGTATTTCTTCTTGAGCATGCATAAAGCATAAATATGTATGCATGCATATTAGAGCACACATAGAGCATGCATAGATCTAATATGCATGCATAGAACATGAGAATTAAAACTAGTTTAAAGAGGAGAAGCAAGGACAATAGCAAGAGGTCACTGTTCACAAATAGACATAAGGATGAGATTAACCCTAATCACATGCCTAATCATTCCATTAAAGAGCACATACCTTCATGTGTTGCATGCTTGTGGGAGAGAGGAGAGAGGGAAATAGCATTACTTTCTTATTAGAGGAGGGAGATGAGGGGTCTCTCCAAGGACGGATATGAGAAGAGGCATATGAGGGTTGAGGGAGATGAGGTGAGGTTTTTCCAAGGAGGGATATAAGAAGAGGGAGATGATAGATGCGGAGATGAGGTGAGAGTGCAGATGGTGTCGAAGGGATATGAAGGTTCTAGGAAATGAAATTTGAACTACATTAAGCAACAATATAAACATGTGATTACAAGAGATTCTTGTTGCTAACAGTGTTGTTTTAGCAAAAATAAAAATTATAGCAAAATGTCTAGGCAAGACACAAAATGTCGCCAAACGATACTCGAATTTTTTTCAAATAAGGTTGAAAGTGTCGCTATGCATGTGGTTTAGCGACGCTTGTAAGTTTTGATGCTAACCCCTTTCGCTATGCCTTATAGTGTAAGAGAGTGTTAGATGATGGCATGCCACACCATTCCATGGAATCTGAGACATTACAAAAGGTTGAGTTGCCTCCACTAATGACACATGAGGAGGAAGAGGTTTTTATCATGGAGAAAATGGCAATGAAGAGGAAGAGGACCGAGAATCACTGTAAATGTTGAATGAAGAAAAAACCTTACGATAGGAAGCAAGGGGAACATTATACAAAGGGGTGTCAATATTCTACTCTTTGTGAGAAATCTTGGAACTATTGTCTTAGAGCTATTGAAATTTGAAACCATACAATGGGGTGTCAATAATCTACTCTTTGTGAGCAATCTTAGAATTATTATCTTGGAACAATTGAAGCTTACAAACCACTAATGGATGGGGTGATACAATCTTGGAACTTTTAAGCTTGCAAACCAGTAATGGATGGAACTGAAACTTCAGAATATGTGTCACCGATTTAGCGGTACCGCAATATGTGATAAAAAATAGAAGCAGGAGGGAGCACACACAAGAGAAGCAAACCCTAATCCATAACCATCAATCATAAAGAAGGAGAGAAGCCATAGTCATCATCTCTCTCACACACACAAAGGAGAACACAACATAGTGTTATGTCCACACTACAAAGTAAACCTAATGTAATGTCCACACCACACATGACCAGCTGGACGCAGTCATAAACACACCACACGATATATATCTACCATACTGTCACTCTGTCAGCACCCATGTGCTATCCTGTATACGAGCTTGACATTTCAACACTCCCCCTCAAGCTCAACATGTCCATCTCTAGGACTCCCAATCTGGTACGGAAATACTCGAACTTATCCTTACCAAGTGCTTTGGTAAAGATATCTGCAACCTGCTCATCTGTCTGCACATATGTCAAATCAACATGCCCATCTAGCACTTTCTCTCTGATGAAGTGATAGTGGACCTCAATATGTTTGGTCCTGGCATGATAAACTGGGTTGCTAGCAAGCTGAATACTACTCATGTTGCCACAATGAATGATAACTCTCATATCACTCTGTAACCTGACATCATCTAGCAACTTCTTCAACCACATAGCCTCACATGCAGCTATGGCTGCTCCACGATACTCTGCCTCTGTGGTAGATAAAGCAACTGTAGGTTGCTTTTTACTGCTCGAACTCACAGCTCCACTACCAAGGCTGAAAACATAGCCACTGGTAGACCGCCTGTCATATGCAGTACCGGCCCAATCTGCATCTGTATATCCATAGACATGCATGTCTTTTCCTGCCTCATAGAAAAGACCATAATGCACGGTAGTTTTGACGTATCTCAGAATACGTCTCACAGCATCCAAGTGAGGTTTACGAGGACTTTGCATAAACTGACTCACCAAACCAACTGCATAACTGAGATCTGGCCTCGTAATGGTCATGTAGATAAGGCTACCAACCATTTTCCTGTACATGGTGATATCATCAAGCTCATCACCCAAATCAGCCCTAAGCTTCATGTTTTGCTCTAATGGTGTCAACATTGGTTTGCATGCTGTCATACCATACTTTGCCAGCATGTCAAGTGCATATTGCCTTTGCACCAACCATATACCCTTGCTTGTTCTAATCACCTCAATGCCAAGAAAGAACCTTAAATCACCAAGGTCTTTCATATCAAACTCTTTGCATAAAGAGGCCTTAACCTCATCAATGCCTTTTCCACAATCACCTGTGATAATCAAATCATCAACATAAATGACTATCATCACGATACCATCATGTGTCTTCTTCACATAAAGTGAAGAGTCTGCATTTCCGACCACAAATCCAATACTGACAAGATATCTGCTGATCTTGTCACTCCAAGGACGAGGTGCTTGCTTCAAACCATAGATTGCTTTCTTCAACCTGCAAAAACAAAAGTCGGATATTTTGGATGTACATATCCTTCTGGCTGTTCCATGTACACCTCTTCTTGTAGTTCACCATTCATCCATTTGATGTAAAGCCCAACCTTTTGTGCTGCTAGTGCAATGATAGACCTCACTGTAGCCATCTTAGCCACTGGGCTGAAAGTTTCATCATAATCAAGACCATAAGTTTGTGCATATCCTTTAGTGACCAGCCTTGCCTTATGTCTCTCTAGGCTGCCATCTGACTTGCACTTTACCTTATACACCCATTTGCAACCAATTGCATTCTTTCCTTGAGGTAACTCAGCCAATTCCCATGTATCATTTTTGTCCAAAGTATCCATCTCTTCATCCATGGCTTTCTCCCATACATGCTCTCCAATAGCCTCTGTATAGCATGTAGGTTCCACATGCTTTACCATAGATGTCATGTATGCATAGTGCATAGCAAAATCTCTATATGTCAATCTTTCAACTGGATATCTGACTCTCTGGGATCTCCGCAATGCATGCGGGTCACTCTGTACACCTGTAACACGAGCATGTGGTGGCACATATCTGTCCTGCCTAGCACCAGGTGTGTGTAAAACAGGTATGCCGAGCTCCTCATCCAAACTCTCAGAACTAGATGACTCATAACCTGTGATCCCAATTCCTTCGACTTTCTTCTTGCCTTTATCAATAGCACTACTCCCAGTGCTCACACTCTCATGCCTCAAACGTCCTGACCATGGACGTACACTGCTACTCTCAGCTTCTGCTTGCTGCTGGCCCAGACATAGTAGTAGAACTAGAACTTGCTTGTGATGGCAAGTTCACAGACACATCGGCCTCAAGTGAGTCAATAACTCCCTCATCTTTTGCTTTGTACCAACTAGCAAGCTCATCAAACACCACATCTCGTGAGATGACTACTTGTCTAGTTTGAGGGTTATAACATTTGTAGGCCTTTCGATCCTATGCATATCCAACAAATACACATTTCTCTGCCTTAGGATCCAACTTCTGTCTTCTTTCATCAGGCACATGGACATAAGCTACACATCCAAAGACTTTGAGATGTCCAATGTCTGGCCTGTAACCTGTAAGCCGCATCTCTGGCGTGCTTCCATGAATGGCTGCTGTAGGTGTTTTGTTCAGGATATACACTGCAGTAGCACATGCTTCTACCCAATAGTAATCTGGCATGCTCTTTTCATTGAGCATTGCCCTTGCCACTTCACATATGACTCGATTCTTTCTCTCAGCCACACCATTCTGCTGAGGTGTATACCTGCATGTCAACTGTCTTCTTATCCCATGCTTCCGCAAGAAATGCTCAAAAGCTTTTGAGGTGTATTCACCACCTCCATCTGTTCTCAAACATTTAATCCAACAGCCATATTGCTTTTCTACAAGAGCTTTGAAATCCATGAACTTTTCCAGCACTTCACTCTTCTCTTTCAAAAAGTATATCCATGTCATCCTGCTGAAGTCATCTATAAATGTCACATAGTATAGACTTCCTTTGATAGATGGATTTTGTGCAGGGCCCCATACATCACTGTGTACTATCTTAAGTGGCCTGTTACTCATATTTCCTTCTCTAGGAAATCTCAACCTTGCCTGCTTTCCAAACTGACAGGCTTCACAAACATGCATATGTCCATCATATTTGAATCGAGGCAATCCACTGACTATGCCTCTTGTTTGCATGTTCTTTAATCTCTGTATATTGACATGTCCAATCCTCTTGTGCCACATGTCAATGTCCTGCACAATCCCATTGCTCTTTGAAAATATGGCTGAGCTCAATTCTGGTATTCCTGCATCCAATTTGAACAACCTTCCTTCCTTCTTGCCCTTGGCAATCAATCTACAGCCATGCTTAAAGTCTTCCACAAAACAGCCATTCTCATTGAATCTTACTTGTAATCCCTGCTCAACCATTTGGCCCACTGATGCCAAATTCTTTGTGATGGATGGTACATATAACACTTCTGACATATTCTTCACATTTCCATCATGCATCCTCAAAGGCACACTGCCAACATGTGTTATAAGATGCTGAGTATCATCTCCTGTGACCACATAACCATTTGTATCCAATGGTTGCATCTTCTCAAACCACTCACCATGACATGTCATGTGGTTTGAGGCACCTGAATCCATATACCATGACTCATCTCCTGCATTCTGAGAATCCATTGTCCCCATAACGTGCTTCATTGCAAAAAGGTGATTTGAACTCCCATCATTGTTACTGGTAGATGCATAATTTCCATGTTGTGCTCTTCCATTCCTCATATCATTCTGCTTTTTGTAACAATCTTTTGCCATATGTCCAAGTTTGCCACAATAGTGACATTCAATCCCATTCAAATTTTGTTGAGGACCTTGCCATCGTCCTCTACCACGAGCACCTGTTCCAAATCTCCCCCTATGGGATTGAAATCCACGACCTCCACGTGATCCAAATGATGACTGTGAATTCTGAAAATTCTGATTTGATTGTGGTTGAGTAGACCTGTCATTCCAACCACGTCCTCCAGGGGTAAATCTCCCCCTGCCTCGAAAGCCTCTAGATGAGTAAAAAGCCTGATTCCTTGCATGTTCATCATTGCTTGACGAGGATGCGCCACCTGTAACACTCATACCACCAAGGCCAAGCTTCAATTCCTCCACAATGAGCAATGACACAAGCTCATTAAAGTCTGGCATTCCTCCCAACCTTACTGAGATGGAAGTATCAAAAGATTTGTATTCTTTGCCTAAACCACGTAATGTGAGAGCAACCAAATCATCATCATCCATTGGGGCATGGATTGATGACAAGGAATCTGCATAACCCTTGATTTCCTGAACATACTCATGTATACTCCTATTCCTTCGTGTTACACTGTGAATCTGTTGCTTTAGTTGTATCTTCCTTGCACCAGTGTCTGTCTCATACATTCGGCACAATATACTCCATGCTTCTTTCGGTGTATCTGCATCTTGGATGTGAATAAGCAAGGCATCTGTTACACATATTGAAAAATAATGCAACACTTTCGAAGACCGCTCTACCCATTGCTTGTGAGCCAGTAACTGAGCATTATTTGGTTGAGGAGGTAGGTATGGCTCCGGGTCTTCCTCCGAGACAAGACTCCATAAACCTTTGCCTTTCAAAAAACTCTTCATTCGAAACTTCCACACTTGAAAGTTAGTGCGGTCAAGCTTCTCTCCAACAATCTGTATCGGACCATCTCCCATTGTTGCAAAAAAATATAGTAGATGTACCCCGTTGATCACAATGTATGAAGTGCCTGTAATGCTCCAAATCTCTCCAAATCAAATCAAATGCTTGCAAATTGTGTGCATTAACATCCCACAATGATGCATCAACAATGTACACTCGATCAAAGTTGAAACCGAATGATACTCCTTCACAAAAAAAATTTTGGTTTTTTTCTCGCCAGTAATTTCTCGCCAGTAACCAGTCAAGATTATGCTCTAAATCCTTCAAATCTTGTCCAAATTCAATTATTCAACTTGCATTGGCTTCCAACACATTGCTCCAACATATCCTAGAAGGGTTTGATCAAATTCTTCAAGGTGAATGAGAACCACCAATTTTTGTAGCTCCCTGATTTGCCTTTTTCTGCATCTGTGAGGTACCACCTCTCACTAAAAGTGCTCTATCTCCCTCAAATCTTATCCAAATTCAAAACTTTTTGAATCAAAAGTTTAGCAACTCATAGGACTTTACTTGTACCAAAGGAATTAGGCCAATTTGATATAGACAAGGATTAATGCCATGATTAAAAATGCTCTGTTTCTGCAACACAATTCTGTACTTTTGCTAATGACTGGTTATTGAGTTGAATGAGCTCCAAATCCTTCAAGTAAGCTTCCCAAATGTTAATGTCAGCTCCAAACAAGTATTTTCTAAGCTCCAAGTGACTTCAACCTCTTGTAAAGACCTTGTAATGATCAAATATGAGTGTAGATGATGAAAACTGTCCAAAATCTGCTAGAAAACACGCCGCCTGCTCCTGGAGCTCTAGGAGAGAGGGGAAATCACCAATGAGTTGATAAACTTCTTAGCAATGACCTAATGCATCATGGGTACGAAGGTTTTGACTCAATTTTGCTTCAATCTTCCGCATTCGATCCTCCACCGGGCATATGTTCTCTGTTTTGCAGGAGTTCACAAAACCAGAATTTTTCCTTCACACATCACTTGTAATGCATCAATTTTTTGCATGAATGATTTGCTCCTGAGTTGCCAGTACATGTGCCCTTCCAAATACATGAGACCTTCACTTCTTTGCTTGCATTTCCCAAAATACATGTGCCAAAGTACATTCATTCACAAGCTTTCCATGAAAGCTTCAAAACAGAAATTTTCTGCTTTCTTTTGCACCTTTAATCTTCTCTTACACTTGCTCTTGATACCTGCAATCCGCAGAGGGGGTCTTGCTACACTTACCAATGGTCCTTAGCTCTCAAATCTGATGCCGATGTGTGCTCCACATCTTTTCCTTTGCTCCAAGCTCCAATGGCTTCCTTCACAGCTTTTTCTTCTTCTTCCCTCTTCTCTCACTCACTCTCACAACATAGCTAATGAGCTCTTGGCTCTGATACCATGATAAAAAACAGAAGCAGGAGGGAGCACACACAAGATAAGCAAACCCTAATCCATAACCATCAATCATAAAGAAGGAGAGAAGCCATAGTCATCATCTCTCTCACACACACAAAGGAGAACACAACATAGTGTTATGTCCACACTACAAAGTAAACCTAATGTAATGTCCACACCACACATGACCAGCTGGACGCAGTCATAAACACACCACACGATATCTATCTACCATACTGTCACTCTGTCAGCACCCATGTGCTATCCTCCAGCTGTATACGAGCTTGACATTTCAACAATATGGGCCAACAACCGGAGATGTCTTCCATGCCACCTGACCTGCCCCAAAAATCTGTTCACTTCCACTGGGTTGCGTGGTGCACTAGCCTGCAGAATAGATGCCACCTTATTGGGATCCACCGCAATGCCGTCCTTAGAGATGATATGCCCCAGTAACATGCCATTTTTTACCGCAAACACACTCTTCAGTGGGTTGAGGCTCAACCTAGCCTCCCAGCATTTTAGCAAGCACAACCGCAAATGCATCAAATGCTTACAGAATTCACTGAAAACACTGAAATCATCCAAGAATACCCGCATAAACTCCAACAAGTAATCTCCAAAAATTTCATGAATATCCGGCTGAAAGGTGGATGGCGCATTCCGAAGTCCAAACCACATGACGGTACAGATGGACACTCCCAAGTTTGTAATAAATGCAGTTTTGGCCTGACCCTCCGGTGCCATTTGCACCTAGTTATACCCATTGAACCCATCCAAAAAAGAGTAAATGTCGTGACATGCTACATCATCCAAGATACTATCAATGTACGACAAGGGAAAAGGCTCCAGAATAGTGGCCGCATTCAGCTTGCGATAATCCACACAAATCCGCAATTTCTTGTTCTTCTTGGGTACTATAACAATTGGGGATATCCATTCTACTTTATTCACTGGAGTAATAAATGCCACTTGCAACAATCTATCCAATTCTTCCTTAACCTACTTAGCCACATGCGGATTCATTCTGTATCTCTATTGCCTAAATAGGTACTGCATCAGGCTTCAAATTGATCTTATGCTAGTAAAACTTTGGGTCCAAACCTTCAAAGTAATCCCATGCAAACACATCCTTGAATTCTCGCAACAGGTTAATCAAATCTTCCCAAAACTCCACCGAAAGAACAACACTAATCACACAGGTTTGTCTTCCGACGGCTCACCCAAGTTTACTGTCTGCAATTCCTCTTCCTTATCCCTAGTCACCTTTTGCATCTGTTTCTCAAAATTCATTTCTTGCAGCAGTATCTCTTTTATGTCCGACTCGGCCAATTCACCAACAAGTTTCTGATTATCCCTGCCTTCTGCTTCGCTTTCGGGCGGCTTCCTTTGCAAATTGATACCCTTGTTGAATTTTTTCAATATTAATAACACAGAGTGACACCATATCCTCATTAGCTTCCAGAAACTCGACTTCCTCATCATCATCCAAGCCTTCCACCATATTGATAGTCTCTGCAATGATCAGTCTGCTGGCAGCAACCGATTGGTGGGAAAGCACCGCTCTTCCAAAGTTACCTTAACTTTCTTCTTCCCCCTGCGGAGTGTCAGCACATTTTTTTCCTAGTTATGCTTAACTCTTGTCTGCCTAATCCAAGGCCGTTCTAGCCACAAATTAAAATCACCCTGAGCTCCTTCCATATCTAGGACCACTAAAGACAACCGGAACTGTATTCGAGCCAACTCCACCACCATATCCCATAGAATTCCCAGAGGATGCACCTGCCTTTGATCTACCATCCAAACCAGAAAATGTGCTTCCTCCCATTGCATTAAGTATTGCATTAAGTCATACTTCCGATAAGTAGCGGTGGTTATGATATTGACTCTAGACCCACCATCCAACAGCACTTGATCAATCAGATGTCCTCTATACTTCATTGTAGTTACCAGAATACAATTGTCTGACAGCGGTACTACATCCACCGGGCCTTCCATCCACAAAAGTGCATGGCTTGGTGGGTTCTTCCGCATGTTGTTTCCTTTGGTTAAGTAATCTGATCTCTGAATGCGGGTACTAGCTCCAACAGCTGCCCCAACGGTATAGTGATGGGATACTGCCATAAAGATGGGATTTTCGAAGTCGAAGTCAGGACTCGGTACCCTGATAGTTTCATTGCTTAACCCCTTTGTTGGCTAATGTTTTCCAACATGTCCACTCCTGTTGTGGTACTCTGTCTATTGGTATTAATTTCTCCGATCTCCCAGACAGGAACCGTACTTTGCCCCACTTCAGAATATACTGGTGGGGCTGGTTGGCAGCCCAAGTTGACAATTCATGCCTCACCGCCTCTCTTGTTGTGGCCAATCGATAGGATCCTTGTCTACGACATCTTGTGCCTTCACCTTAGCACCGGATCTGGTTACAATATGGACTATCGGGGCTTCATCTAATGTAACCAACTGCACCATATTGACACTCAGCACCTTTCCTGTGCTGACTTTGATTGCTTTTTTGCCTTCTCCAGACATTGTACGCTACTGCCTCTGGACATTCTGATTGCCAGCAGTGGCCCTCCTCCTGGCAAAATAGTGGCACCGTGATGTCGGCCTCTTCCACCACCTCTTCCACCCCTGAACGAGCTACCTTGGAATTCCTGCTGCGTCTGGGCAAATGATACCGTCGGGTCAAAATATTCTATACCATGCCATCTGCCTTTGCTGCCTTTTCCGTGCTCTACCATTATAATGGTAATCTTCCGTATTATGGGTAGAAGATTTACAAATCTCACACCAGCGTTGATTCAAGGCACATTTGTGTGTAGGGTGCCCCGTATTCTTGCATGTAACGCACCAAAGACCCTTATCTGTGTTCTTTCCAGTCTCACTTTGACTCGAGGAGCTTTGCGAGTGCTCTGCATGGTGCTCATGTGTATGGTCTTTCCCCTTCTTTGACCCTTTCTTGTACTTCTAGGCTTCCTCATCCTCTGAGTCCTCGCTGTCATCAGAATCTGACTCCGAATCATCATCAAAATCTTCACTATCACTTTCCTTACCCTTTCCTTTTTTGGTCTTCCTCTTGGTTTTACTGCCCTTGCCTTTCCCTTAAGTATCTAATGAGTAGCTTGCACATATAGCTTGCTCAATGACATCTTCCAAGGGTACAATTACCATATCCCCACTGTTGCCATTGCCGTCCACAAATCCTTTGTGAGACTTGTCACAAAGTATGAATTTAGCACCTCCGAGGCTGGTCTGAGCCACTGCAACCCTTTGCAACAAGATTCGAAAACAGGCTGCATAATTCTCCACATCCTTTCGGCCTTGCTTTAAGTCCCACAGGCCCTCTAGTATTTGCGGCACTGTCTTCTCTTTCCTGAATCGACGCAAAAACGCCCACTGTACGTCATCATAGGTCGGGAAGTGATCCACTATATACTCTGCCACAACAGCCAAGACGTTGCTTTACCCTGCGGCGTTGTCTCAAACACCGCCTCCTTACGTGCGCAACCACTTCCCTAGGCACATTTAATGCATAGTGTTTGTCGAACTGTCTAACATGAGCATCAGGGTCTTCCGAGGACTTTCCACACGGAATTTGTTATATCTAACAGGTGCTGCATCCGCCATCACTACCGGAAGCAAAAATAATTCTCGCAACTCTAGATGGTGAACTAGGTATCGGACTATGCCTTCTTGGTGACTCAGATTCTGAATTCCTTCTTCTTCTCGACAAGCAAGGACCGAGCTCTTTGACGGTTGGTTGAGGGCACCGATTCATCCTCACTCATTTGCAGTTCCCCATCGGATGCAACACTATCGCGCTCCGCATGAACTGGACTGTGGCCTCTTCAACGACGTGGTTCACCGGTATGGGGAAGAATCGGCGACGACGGTCCTTGAGAACGTGTGGGCATGAAATCACCAGGGATCTGATGATCATGGTCGCCATGTGTTATCCGTCATAATTAATTAGTAAGATTTATATGGATAAGCGATGTTAAACATAAGCTTAACTAATACTTAATTATAGAGAGACAATCGTCAATAATATAATCTGCTGTATACACATAACTTACATGGCAAAGATTTGCACACAGAGAAATCATAGATGAGATAACTTCACTGGTTTGTTCATGTGCTTCTTACAATTTATAACAGGTATACAAGCATCGCTTGACGTTCCAATATGACTGGTTGCGACTATTCATTAATTGTCCATACTGGCGGCCGCCCAATACATACAGTCTTGGAACTTTTAAGCCTACAAACCACATCTTTGAGGCATATCTTTTTACATAACATGTTTGACTCTTTTTTTGTAGGTATTTCAAGAATATGCTTCTACAAGAGAGCTTATTGCTATAAATAAGGCTTACACAAGAGAACTTATTGCCGGAGACAAGGGTGAAGTTAGGAAAGTCCTCTCAATACCTAGTATGGAGTATACTAAAGTATTTTCATGCCTAAATGACTATATACTCTTTATGGGTGCTCACAAGAATGATGAGAAATGTTCACAATGTGGGGAGCCAATATTAAGATGGCTTACAATGTGGACAAATTCCCCACAGGTGATGAGGCACTTTCCATTCTACCCCGAATCCAACACCACATGTTTTAGTGTTGCCTATTATGAAGCTCATGACATGGCATGCAAACTATCACTTGACCTATGGAATCATGAGGATCCCGATGGATTTACTGGCTTGGAAACCTATAGAGCATCAATGGTTGAATCTCCCTCCACCTACAACTTGGCTTGAGTATGGATGATGGTGCGAATCCATTGTTTTCAAGTCTACATTATGGTCCATGTTATCAAGAAAGGTCATGTAATGCCATTGCTCTTCTTGTGCTCCACAAGTATAAGGTCAAGATATGGATGCATACCTTAAGCCTTTGATTCATGAGCTTGAAGGCCTAGTAAGGGTATTAAAGGGAGTTTTGTTATGGAGCATGTGTGACTATCCTAGATACTTTAAATATTCAGGTATGATTTCTAACTTTGCACTTTACACATTGAGAGATATTTCTTTTTGTGAATAATGTAATCATAGAACCCAAGAATAATGCATATTGGTGAGATTATCATCTCCTTAAATAGATTTTTTACAGTTGATCTTAAAAAAATAATGAAAGAGACACTTTTATATTGCCTCAACATTGTGAACATGAAATTTTTTTAAACCATGTACAATGTCAAATTGAATAAAGTAATGGAAGTCTAAATTACAAGTACTTACTTCTCTTATTATTTTTCCTAGGTTGTGTTTCAACCCAATCAAACTAATGGAAGTCACCTCCTCAATCAAAATGGATCTTTTAAGATCAAGATATGTTGGGCAGGACATTGGATGAGGTACGAGTGGATCATGACATATCATGAAAACCAATCAAAATGAGGATGACCATGTTCAAGAAAATAAAGAAATCATATCAAGAATAAGCATACTTGCACCAATATTGAACAAAGTTCTCTCATGCCATTAAATTAAAGAAATGAGCCATGTAGTGACAATGATGATGCTGCATTCACTGCATCATCAAGTAGTGGAATAGAGAATTCCATTGGCATAGATAGAATTAATACGCCATTGACGGATAACCTAGCTCATCTTAAAATGTTTTGATTCTAGGTTCATGGATTTATCATGCTTTTTCATACATTTCATGGTAGTCATTTTATACATTTGTTTTGTTGAATTTTGTTTTGTGGTCTATGAAACATAACAAAAAATCTATAGTCATGCCATAACTTTTAGACCCATTCAATTTGTGTAGGCATATGTTTGCACCCCACAACCTCGGTACATTATGTCTTGGGAAGATTTCCCTCTAGCCTTGGTGTGGTCCAATATGGGTATACCATCTTGCACTTACATGTTGCTCATTTAGCATTTGCATGACACTAAACCTACCTAAGCCATCTTTTAACCATCTAGCCGCATATGGCCCAACTCGATTATTCCAACTTGTACACTCTATGTTTTGAAAAGAAGATTCTCCTTATAAAGGAAAGAGATGCTTTACAACATAAAGCTAGCACATGTAATCATCAATCAACATGAAGAGGGTGGGAAAATTGATTCCAAAGCATCAATATTCTCATGTGCATGTGTCTTGGTATGACAACAAAGTGATCAATCAAAAGGGCTATAGAAAAGAAACGGATTAATCCAAAGGGCTTGAACTAACCAAAATGAATATAAGGAAATAATTAAATTAAAATAATATTAACATCATTCTTGGAAGCTTAATGAGCTTAGATTCTCCTAGTCTACATGCATGGTTTTTGTTAGTGAGCTTGATATTGTTAGCAAAAGAGCTTATTGAACTTGATATTCATGCTGGCTTGCTAATATTGGTATATTTAAAAAAATCCAATTGATGAGGTAAGATGCTTGGAGCAACAAAAAGATGCTTGGAGCAACAAAAAGATGTGAGCAACATGAAGCTCCAAAATTAATTTTCAATCTAACATTTAAGTTTCAAGTGTCTTGTAAGAAATTAAAGAAAGGAATGGATTATCTCAAAAAGGAGATCTTCATGACTCCACATTCTCACGTAGTCTAGCACATCATCTTCTTAATTAAAGATTTAAAGAGAAAAAAAGTGAAAATAAGGAAGCCCCAATGGCCAATAATAGGAAACAATGAAATAGTTTAGAACACTTATCATGTTGATAGTCTCATTCGCTATCATCTTCTGCTTGACTCTTATGCTAGTTTTTTGGTAGAAGTTAATGCTTCACACTCAAATTTGTTGTGTAGATGTTTTCTAGCAATTCTTTTTGACTTACAAAGTTCAGGATAAATGTAATCTACCTTCACTAGCTTTTTGAAATTTCATTAAAAAGAAGAAAAGCCAATATTTGTTAATGTTTTATATTTCTACCATTGATATTCATGAAGGATAATGCAATGACTTGATTTTGGATTGTTTAAACTATGATGATCAACCAATTTGATATGTCAACACTACACGAACCCCACAACTTGAGAAGTAAAAAATATTAAATACTTCACATCTTAGCAACTTCAAATTTCTAGATTGTGAGAAAGGTGCTATTTTCCTCAGAACACACATTCAAGAATGTGAATAATCTTTATCCTAGTTTATTGTATTTTGATATTAAATAGAGATCAATCTAGGAGTAGGGGATTCAGTTCAGGCCATGTTCATGCCATGTGGCACATGTACAAGAGAAAATATGAATGATGCGAATAATCAAATAGTTACTTAACTACCACGATGTGCTATATATTAGTGCTAAATTCCATCCCTCCAATTGTATAAAAGGTTACCTTGCATAAAATTTTGAATGCTACAGGTGAAGTTATACCCTCAGATAAGAAACATATTGACTTCTTTTACAAAATGAATACACACCTCCTTCATGGCTCACTAGATGCTAAGAATTTGTTTATAATATTGTAAGAATTCGAAGAGATGTAACTTTTGTTAGACTTAGAAAATGTACATGTAAACTCTTAATTTGGGTCGAAATTGGCTCAAAACATAAGTCAATTAAGGGCACCTTCGCAGAGGGCACATGTAAGTCAAATAAGGGCACCTTCCTAGAGGGCACATTTAATGGCACATGTAAGTGAATTAAGGGAACATGTAAGTCAACTAAGGGATGAGAGCCAAAAATGCATGGCATAGTATTTAAGCACTAATTATATAAAATCATGTGACTACTATATATTCCAATGTTGACTCTTGGAGACTTTGATTGTGAATGGTGGACCATTGCTCATTGTTGAATTGGTCAAACTTGTATTTAGGTGATCACATACGCTTCAAAAGTGGGACCTTTGGGGAATCCATGAACATTATTGGACTATGAAGGTGCTAAGAAACATACCTAGACAGCCTAGGCAAGGTTTCAAAAGTTAAAATCTTAGTTATAAATCCAGTTAACCTATGCGCTAACCGATTAAGCTTGAAGGTCATCCTTGTTTTCATTGGTTTTTATTTTAAATATGGCTAACACTACTCTAGGGCCAGGAGGGCCCGATTCTCAAAAAACCCGATTTCTAGTGTACTTTTAAATTTAAAAATCTAGGTTACAATTTAACATTGCCTTTATTTTCAAGGGAAAGTTTTCATTTTAGATATAATCTCCCGGCATTTATGGAAATGCTAGTTATAAATTAAGGTTACTTTTAAGAATTAGCTTTGTTCTAAAACCCTTTTTTTTCGGGCATTGGTCCCCTTGGAATTGGGATGATTTTTTCTTGAGAGTTGAGACCAATACTTGAAGAAAACGGCATTATAGTAGTGTATTTGTACCAGTCAGAATTAAGAAAAACCAAGAGAGATTTTAAGTAGCCCTTGTTTTAAGGAATGAGTTTTCATATATTTTAGTTATAAAATGGGCATATACAGTGCTCATGCAAAACTGCCCTTTAGTGTATTTTATCAAGGCAAACTTTGGACCTAAAGGAAAAAAATATATCTAATCCTTTTTCAAAAAGGAGAAAATTTGATCCTGAAACTTGATATTCATGGTAGGACAAAAGTCTTCCTTTTTTTTCAAGGGTTATGTATAAGTGTGTCCTTAATTTACAGGACATGGAATATATATACCTTTTAAAAATATATAAAATACGAATTATTGTTTCTACCTAGCTCGTGTGAAATGGCCGGGAGTCGACCTTTCTAGGTGTCCCTTTCTAAATAGCTGCGGCCCAAGTTCCAACCTTATCCCTTTTTGCGAGTTGTGTGTACTGTTCAGGCTTTCATGCACACTGCACAGGTCGAGTCTCTTGCATTTTAGGCCTTCTCTTTGAAGTCCGCTCTTTTTTGCAGTGTGAGGACTCCAGACTATGGCAAACTTTGCCTATTCAAGCATACTTAACATGCGTGTCTTTACAAAAAAGGATGCACCTTCCGTATCCAAGAAGCGAAGACTTGGTAGTTCTGGGGAGCTCTCAAGTGGTCCTTCTGATACAGGCACCCAAGCTCGAAGTTGTGAGGTCAAGCTTTCATCTGAAGAGATTGAGGAGAACATCCTTGCATTTGGTAGTCCTCAGTCATCATTCATATTCAGTGTAAGTTCTCACAGGGGCAGTGGGTAAATTGGGACACAATACTGTGTCAACTTCTATCTACTTTCTCTCTCTCTTTTCTTCTCTCTCAAAGTGGAATTGCACAAACTCACAGGTATAAAGAAGGCTTTGTTGTGCGTTATGACGATCAACCAATTGCATGCTAGATATGTGACTTTCTCATTTCATAATGGATACTACTTTCATACTCATAATGGATACTACTTTCTCATTTCATAATGGATACTACTTTCATACTCAAAATTGTGTCAAACCTTTGGGCATGAGTTCATTTTCCTTTGAGATGTAATTTTTCAAGCATGTTCATTTTTGTAGCCATTGCTCTTTTTAATATGTGTGATTATTTATTTCCCTTTTCAATATATGTGACTATCTATTTCTCTTTTTAATATGTGTGATTATCTTTGATTAGAGTCTGATTATGTAGGAGATTATCTATTGCTCTTTCCAATATGTGTGATTATCTTTGACTAGAGTGTGATTAGAGTGTGAGATTGTGTGAGCATATTGTGAGTAAGAGAGGGAGCCAAAAACATCCCTACACTTAGTGCATTCACCGAGAGAGTACAAGCTCCTTTCTCAAGCCTTGTGAAACATGAAATTGTTAGAAGAGGAGAGCCCAAAGCTGCAAATGGAGATGCCAAGGGGTAGGCTAGCATGGTATTTCTATTTCAAACTCTCTTTGTTAAGTATGAACCCACAATGGTTGTGTGGACAAATGGGCTGCTCTTGAAGGAAGTGCCCAGCAAGAAAAGAGAGCCCAAAGGGGGCTATAGATCTAGCAAAGAGAGCCCAAAGGGAGCTCTAGAAAAGGGAGCCCAAGGAGGTCTATAGCTCTAGTCAAGGGCTAGAAATATGGAGAAGATTTCTAAGGCTAGGGGTGTTTTCATCTTCATCTACCCTCCAATACATACACACACACACACACTCTCTCTCTATCTTTCTCACACACACTCTCTCTATCTCTCTCTCACACACTTTCATTTATTTCTTTCTCCCCCCCTCTCTCTCTCTCTTTCACACACACACACACTCTCTCTCTCTCTATCTTTCTCACACACATTCTCTCTATCTCTCTCTTTCTCTCTCTCTCTCTCACACACACACACTCTATCTTTCTCACACACATTCTCTCTATCTCTCTCTTTCTCTCTCACACACACACTTTCATTTATTTCTTTCTCCCCCCCCCCCTCTCTCTCTCTCTCACACACACACACACGCACACATTGAAAACATCAAATGAAAACACACACACATGTGCACGCGCACACACACACACACACATAGAAAACATCAAATGGACATACCTGCCAATTGATGCGTGATGGGTGGACGATGCCCAGAAAGGGTGTGGCAATGGGGGGAAGGGTGCAGCAATGTTGGTTTGAGGATGGTCGGGAATGGTGTCTCTCTCTCTCTCTCTCTCTCTCTCTCTCTCTCTCTCTCTCTCAATCTCTCAATCTCTCAATCTAGCTCTCGCTCTTCCTCTCTATCAAATTTCCCTCTCCCTCTCTATCTCTCCCTCTCAATTTCTCTATCTCTCCCTCTCCCTCTCCCTCTCCCTCTCCCTCTCTCTCTCTCTCCCTCTCTCCATCACTCTCCCTCTCCCTCTCCCTCTCAATCTCTCTGTCAATCTTCCTCTCAATCTCTCTGTCTCTCACTCTCTCTCTCCCTCTCTCTATCACTCTCCCTCTCTCTCTATCTCTCTATCACTCTCCCTCACCCTCTCAATCTCTCAATTCCTCTAGCTAAAGTGATGTCATGAAAATAAAAACCGTGGGTTAAGTTTGTTTCAATTTTTGAAAAAAGACGAAGCGACGTGTTTTACAAACGTCGTATAAGGAACACCAGCCAGCTCCTACCGTCACTAATAGCATCGTATAAGTGACGAGAAAAAGTACATCGCATAGGCAACACCATTAACGATGCATAAATACTATTGCTTAAATGACGCTTTTAAATAAAAAAATTTATATGTCGCTTACGCAATGATCTTCAGCAATGCCCGCTATTTTTGCCTCTAAATTTGCCTCATTGCTAAAGCGGGGTCTTTCTTCTAGTGGACTAATCTTCTAAAAGGTTTGGTCATGTAGAGTCGCTTTTCATTGAAGAGTTTCATTGAAGAGGTACTTATTTGGACCGAGTAAAAGGTAGTGCGAAATTGGTTGTTCTCTTGAAGTTTGGCCCATGTGTTGAAAAAGTCAGCATCGGAATGATAGGTGTCTAATTTCATGGGCAAAAATGGAATACTATGAATAACTGAAATATTGTTTAAGCTTGGTTGTCTCCTAAGCACATAGGCTACCACATCCTCTTTTTCGGGTAGGTAATGAATCATGGGTCTAAAGTAGACAATAAATGCAACCCATTTAATGTGGCAATTTGAGATCAAGGATTGAGTGAGTAGATGCTTAATGCTTTGATGGTCTGTCTTGATGAGCACTTTAGACCCCATCACATAGTGTTTCTAGAGTTTTAAAAGCATGCATTATGGCGGCTAGTTCCTTGTCACACAGGTGGAGTAGTTGAGTTCAGCAGGCTTGAGCTTTCATGACTTAAAGGTTATTGGATGGTTTTGTTGCATCAAGACAACTCTGAAGGTGTCTCACTTATGAAAGGTCTGTCAAGGGATGCCATCATATGAATTTGGTTTGGCATAATAAGTTCATTACCATGAATGTGTGATGATATCAAAAGGAAAAGATTTGCAATTCGATCTACCTGTAAGACTTCTATGGGTCTCACATGTTCCATTCAAGGGCCATTTTTATGACAAGATCTGTCTGTTCTAAGGTTGTTTTTCCTCATTTTTCTAACTTTTTTTATAATTCACACCTCTGCTCCACCATCTAGGATTACAATTGCATGATATCCATGAGATAGATAAGAATGTCAATAATCATATCATCATTCTCATAGTTATGTCCTTTCGAATGAATTTAGGAGAATTACTATCTTCTCTCAAATAGTGTGAGGTTTCAAGCTTTGGTTTGTGTCATGGTTTAATTTGTGGCTTTGAAGTTCCTTCAACCCATTATTTTATATCCCTCCACATAGGGTAGGATTTCTATGAAGCAAGGGCTCAATATGCATTTTTAGCTCTCATAACAAGAGTGATGCCAAGCTAACTACATCCCATGGTAGAATGCTACTTCACTCTGCCTAACCAACTCTTCAATCCCATTTTTTGTTCTAGGAGTATAAACCTCATCCCTTGTTTTAAACATTCTTTTATGAGGTTATCTCCCAACCCTTCCTTAGAGCTAAGTTCCTGCTCCTTCTCTTGTTTTCAAATTGGTTCTAGGATATTTAGTTTCCTATTTTGTGTGACCTCCTCATGGGAGTACACTATTTCAATGGCCTTACTCCTCCTTAGTTTATGCTTGAATTTTCCATGGGCTTCCATGAGCAAGTCCTTTATATTTTCCAATTTTCTATCTCTTTTTTAATTAAGATATTCTCCCATGCCCTTTGGGGTCACAAGCCTTTGGAGGGCTATCTGCTTTAAGAGATTTTCATATAGGGATGCTATCTTGGCTGGATCCTATTGATCTTGTCTCTATAGTCCCTTCATATAGGGATGCTATCTTGGCTGGATCCTATTGATCTTGTCTCTATAGTCCCTTCATATAGGGATGCTATCTTGGCTGGATCCTATTGATCTTGTCTCTATAGTCCCTTCATTTGAACCATCTTGTAATTCACCCTTACATACCCTCTTTAATCTCCTGCTTATATAGGGATGCTACCAAGTTGGCTGGACCCTATTGATCTTGTCTTTATAGTCCCTTAATTTGAACCATCTTGGAATTCACCCTTACATACCCTCTTTGATTGCCTTCTCCTACCTCTTTTAGAGGTAAAGGTTGATAATTGATGAACATCCATCTTATCTTTTTTTAACTAGTGGGCTTGGTCTCATCTTAACTCATTTAATGGGGAAACTATTCATCCAGGTTATATACTTATTAGCAGAGGCTTGATTGGGGATTGGCCAAAGTAGTCGCTTCAATAATTGACTTGTATAGATAGTCCTTTTGATTGGTGGAAGATGCCGCTTTACCACTTTAACTTATATGGACAATCTTTGATTATATACTTTATATAAGTAAATGTTAGAACCTTTAATTCTTGTTTGAGGAACTTGCTGCTAGGCAGGAGCAACCATTTTTAAGTGGGCACTCCCCTACTCTGTGAGGTCCTTAACGATAGCATTGTACAACGAATGGCCCTTTGAGTTGTTGTATTCATTTCATCCATTCCATAGGATAAAAGTTTGAAATATAGGCACTGGTGTAGCTCCTTACATAATGTAATATTTGGGCACAATATCTTATGGTTCTTCATAAGAGTCATGATTTAGTTCAAATTCTTCAAGAGGGTGTTCACTTACCATAAGTGGTTCTTCAACAAAAACAAGGAAAAATTTTATGATCTATTTTTAGTCCAATGGCTATTTTCGAGGGGGTTTTGATATTATCCGGCTATTTCAATGAAAAGTTTTTAAAGGAAAAATCTCCCAAATGTTTTTAGTTTTTATTGGTTTTTGGAGAGAAATTCACCAAAAGTACACTATATACTACCATATAAGATAGAAATTTCAAAGATTCCCCAAGTTTTCTAAAGTTTTAGATTCATATCTAAAAACATTCGCCAACCCATCTATACATATACTATTTTATTTTGGTGTCTTAATTTTTACCTTGACCAAAATTTGATTAATTGGTGTTCCCTTTGGTGGTGGAAGTGGTTTAGGTGGCAGGACTGGTGGTGGTAAGGATATGCTGGTACCTTGTACATTCCCTATGAATAACCTTATCCTTTTGGTTATGGTGGTCCTTGATTCCCATTATATTGGACTGATAGTTCTGGTAAAGCTAGAGTTAGTATAATTGTGCACTTGTGCTAGCTGTTTGGTGCCGTATCTACACATGGATATATCATTGTTTCCTAGGCATCTTTAATTTGCATAATAAAGTAATGGTCTAGGTCATAGATGAGGGTACTCCATGCTCATGTGATTTTGTTTACATACCAAACTAGCTCGCCTTGGATAAAGGTGTGCATTGTTTGGAGGTTCTTTAACCTTCTTTAACTTGATCTTTTTGAGGATAGCCAAGGTTAATTCATTAACATCCATGTTTTTACTTGTTGTTCCCTAGTGTCAAAGTTATGCCAACTTGACATTCCAGATAGTGTAGCCAAAGATGGAGTCTTATTCTCTTTATGTTAGGGCTATTCCAACATGTTATCTTCAAATTTAATGGCCATCTTGCAACAAGCATCCAATGTGGCTGGTCTTCATAAGAGCAGATAGTCATGCATTCTTAGATGTTACTCTCTCTTTTAGAAGCACGACAACAACTATTCGTCGCTCAGCCTCTCCTGAAGCTTACACTGAGAGTTCAAATATTTAAGTCAAGAGACAAAATCTCTCATTTTACTCATGCTCTTATTGTTTGATGTTGCAGAGTTGTGCCACTAGGCTCCACTTGTCACCGCTTCTAGCAAAGAAAATGCATTAGTAAGTTGACCTTATTGTTTGACTTTAGAGTCCTGGTACCATTGGTGTGCCTTCCCTCTTAATGTTAGCAAAAATGAATGGATCCTTGTGAGCTCATGAAAATGGCTCCACATGCACTACAAGACAATGCTGCCATACACGCGTTTCATACACGCGATAAATTACGAACGCGTGTATGGTCGCGCCTGTATTTGAATAGAATCGGGCGCGTGTATTTTTGCATTTAAATTCGCGTGTATGTTTGCATTAATCAACGCGTGTATAAACGCGTCTATATACACGCAGTAATACACGCATCTATACACGATAATATTCACGGGGTAATACTCGCTATTATACACGGATAAATACACGCTACTATACACGGATTAATACACGCATGGCAGAGAAAAACTGAAAAAAAACTGAATTCCTTTACAAAATTAAAAACTATTTTCCTTAAACCATCTCATAGTACATTACAGTATACATCATTACACAATCCCACTACATGCATTTACAACAATGAAATATATTCAAAAATAAATCATATTGCATATGAGATGATGGAAATGTCATCAATTTAGAACATACAGTGACGGATTGGTTAGGGTTCGATCTCATCTTCAATAAGATCCATCCTTGCCAAACGATCAACATCAATATCCATTTGATCAATTGGTAAGGCTACGATTAAATTTATTCCACTATCGATATTCTGTACTCCATTGATAATGGTATCGATGTCCTGATCATCCTCATCAACATCACCATCATCCTCAATGGTAGGGTCATTCTCATGATCATGAGAAATGGCATGCTCATCCTCATTATCACGATCATCTCTTATTTCTTGATCATCGATCACAACATCTTCAATGGCATGTTCGACGTCATCTTCATTGCGGCTTGTTACATCCTCCATATGCTCCATATCAGTGAATGTATTATACATCACTTTGGAACGTGGTGCAATAGGGATGACGTACCACCATTTGATGTCATGCACCATTGGTAGATAGATAACCTACTCAAATACACACAGTACAGTAATTAATTAGCATATCAAAAGTCAAGGGGTACGCGAGCTTAGATATATATGTACATGAAACACATTAGTAAAAAAATGCATACCTGCTCACATTGTTGTGGCAATACGAGCCTATCTTTCTTTGTTTGCCAGAACTTTGTAGAGTCAGTAGTTACATATCCACTTGCATGGCGTTTTATCGTTGCATCAGGCCCTTTTTCCACCACGTTCATTTGCCATTTGACATCCAAAACATACACAAAGAAGCGACGAAAGTCAAGCCTAAATATGTCTTGGATTATGCCACAATAATCATCCATTTTTCCATTAGCTCCCTCAAAGCTACTAATGACACCGCAATCTTGTGTATTTCTCTTTTCATCAATTCTTTGTGTTCGAAAATGCTTGCCTTCACACCATATAGCATTGAACATAGTGCACTGGACCAAAATAGAAACAATATTTGTGTAAGCAATGTGAACAAATATTAAAAGAAAATCACTTACAACTAATGCAAAACAGTAGTTCTATGTACCTTTGACATGCATCCTCGTGCATACTCCCATTCTTCCGCCATGATATGCAGCCCCTCGTCACTCTCTGCTCTCTCCATTTCCTCATGCAACCAATCAACATGGATATCATTCGGAAGTGTTGCTAGATGCTTAGGGTACGCCTTCCGAGAGCCATGTTGCCTCCGAAAGAGAGCTCTTTCTGCTTGCCTTTTTGTCTTTGCTCCCTTCAAACACCGGTGTCGATGAAGCTTTATAAAGATGCTCTTGTTCCATATCATCGTCGTCCATACCTTTGGGATCATCCTTAAAAAGATTCCGCACCATATCATCAAGCACCTCCTCTTCCACAACTTCGTGAGGTGCAGGGCTATTGTCGTCCCTTTCCCACTCATCTCTGACATTAGATCCCGAAGCTCCAGCATCATCTCGTCGACGCTTTACGTGCTCTCGTCGCGCGTAGGGTACCATGTTAGGGTGTGGTACTGCATCCTGCTTCAATTTATCAAATTATATGTTACAACTCTATTAATTTAATTTGGATACCATGAGTCATTTGAATACCATCAATTTACATCTACTCACCTCTAAACCTGTTTGATTCCATTCTCCATACATGGAGATATGATTCAAGGTAATTCGACGTGCTCGTACAATGCATCCTTGACATCGATTACACATACATTTGATCCGTTGTCCCAACCACACATCGCGATTACGATGACGCATTGTCTCATCTTCCTCAGAACTGCTTGAAGAGGTTGATGACATCCTGTGTACAAACCAGAAAACACAAACTCATTATATATTTTTAATGAAAGCACAAAAACGCGTGTATTCACGCGGCTATCTCCTAAAATTTCCGTGTATAAACGCGGCTACTTCCTAAAAAACGCGTGTATTCACGCGGCTAATTTCTGCAAAACGCGTGTATAAACGCAGCTAAAATCATGTAGACGCGAATATACCTGCGTTTATAAACGCGAACATAAACGCACCCATAAACGCAGCGGCATATTTAAACTAAACATAGCCCGCCTTCCCCAAATATAGATTTTGAACTTAGAAATCAACAGTGCGCCTGTTTTCGCCTCTTCCAACAGCAAAGAAGGAGCAGAGAAAGGAGCACACACACGGGAGAAAGAGGGAGCAGAGAAGGAGCAGAGAGGACTCACTTTTTCAGAGGTGAGTCACTTTGTCCTGTGCCTTGTCTCTTTTGTCAGATTTGTTTACTTTGCTCTTTGCTCTTTGGGTTTGTCTTTTTGCACACGATTGGGTTGCTGCATCCTGACAGGGGCGACAATGGCTGGTCCTTTTATAAGGACATTCTGTTTTTGTCGGGGGTCGGTCTTTTCGAGAAATTTTTTTCGCAGGTCGCGTGTAAGAACGCGTGTAGGAGCGCGTGTAACCTGTCTGCAGAGTTTTTCCACGCGCATATACACGCGTTTTTTGCCGGGTATATACACGCGTTTTTTGACGGGTGTATACACGCGTTTCTGCAGACAGAAAACTGCGGCGTTTCAGATTTCATGGTTTGCAGGCATTTGACTTGTGTAATGACAATGTGTGAGTAAAGAGACAGCCCATGATGTACATGATGATGTTTGTTGCAGGTTCTTTATGGATATTCCAGGTTCTTCATCCGATCCATTTGCGTACAGCAATTGGTTGATGGAGATGATGAATCACTTTGGGCGCCAACCTGGTCCGGTTGAGCTTACAGAGTATATGTATGTCCATCCCCCTCCTTCCCTGCCTGGTGTCTATACCCCTATCGCGAGTATCCAGGGCACTCCAGTGCCGTCTATTCCTCCGAGTCCGACGAGACGGCATGCAGCTTCTCCTCTTCCACGTCCACCGAGGAGACATACCTCGTCCCAGACACACTCACGTACACCCTCACAGCCACCATCACGTGCTCCCTCAGAGCCACCGTCACGTCAGGGCTCACAGCCACCGTCACGTAGACAATCCCCCAGTCGTGACTCCACCCGCAGTAGTAGGAAGAGTGGGAGTGGGGGAGGATGCGGCGGGTGCTTTGGTGGGGGAGGTGGGGGAGGTGGGGGAGGTAGTAGGGCACGGGGTGAGAGAGGAGATAGAGGGAGAAGAGTTAGAGGAGACAGTTCGGAAGAGGAGGAGATGAGAGAGATGGAGAGAGTGGTTTGCTATGATGTGACGGATAGGGGCGGGATAGTGATGGATGCGAGGGGGAGGGAGGTAATGGAATACATGCGTGGGGTAGTATCAAACTCATATAGAAATTGTTTTATTAAATTTAAAGATCAAAATAGCCGATTAGTTGGGGAGGTGATAGAGGCTGTACACAGTCGGTACCCCAATCCCCCACATGCTACATTCTCGGATGTATGGGGAAGGACGCGAATAAGGGAGATCTTAAGTAATAAAAGATCTCACCTTAAAAAACTCGCGTACGATGACCGGCTAAATGTAGCTGCGGGTGGCTATCCTGCCGAGAAACCTGCCACTGCGCACAAACGCGAGTGGAAGGAGGCAAAGAAACGAGCAGAGGGTGGCGTGAAGAGCAGGCAGCATGTGGAGGCACGACGGATCCAGATGGAGACCGTTGGATCTTCGCATTTCGGATCTGGCGGCGTCGAGTCATGGGAGGCAGAGTTCGTAAGTATCCTGTCACTTTATTTGATTGTTTACTTAATTCATTGATTCTATGAATTGTTTTAATCTTACAAATTGTGTTGATTATGATACAGCGACGGGTTACGGGGAGGAAGCCCACAACCCACGATACTGCGTATGCTCGCCGGCATAGCAGACGTGACACGTGGGCCATCTTCAGAGCCGAGGGACGTATTACGGACGTGCAGTTTGAGTTGGCCATGAGACCATACGGTCGACAGGTACTTGAAAATTCGTAACGAATGGTTTTGGTTTATTGAATTGCATATATATATATATATATACTTATATACTATAATTTACTTGAACAGGCACAAGCTGCTGATGATCCACCGGCCGCCGCTGCAGAGGGTGGACGTGAGCACTACTCCTCGGACATTCCGACCGATGCGAGCTCATCTGAGCATGAGGGGAGCACCGAGTCATCATCTGGGTCTGAGTAGTACTCAGATTTGTAGTATCACATTCCATATTTAGGATGTGATTGTATATATTTTTTTGTAAACTCAAGCCATGGGCTACTTCGAGATATGGACTCCCTTGTATACATGTATGAAATTTTGATAGTAATATTGAATTGATTGATCGATAGTATTACATTCATGGCTGTCTTGAATCGTGTAATGACAATGTATGCATTCATGTCGTTCTTGTCTTAATCTCCCTCGTGCATATGTTCTTCGTGGATGGTCTAATGGGATGGTCTAATGCACCAAAAACCCTAAACCAGAGAGTGCTATTGGGTGCTGGAATGCTGGAACAGTATTCAGGCACCAAATAGCACTCTCTGGATTTTTTTTTTTGCTCTCTGTTCGCGTGTATAAACGCGTCAAAACTGCTAAAAATTGCATGTATCTGCGCGGATACACTGGAAATAACACGTGTATACACGCGTATAAACTGGCAGTAACGCGTGTATAAGCGCATCTAAATAGAAGAAACGCGTGTACAGACGCAAGTAGAAACGCGGCTGGGACATTGGAATTGAACAGGACGCGGCTATACACCCGTGTATAACCGCGTCTAATGGAACAAGATGCGTGTATACTAGCGTGTATTAACGCGTCTGCAAAAAAAAACGCGGCTACACACCCGTGTATACGCGCGTCTGAGAGGCACTGTACACGCGTTTTTACACGCATGTCTCTGGCCGCGAGAATACACGCGCTGATACACGGGCCCGCTACTTTTTTTCACAAGTCATTTTTAGCGGCTAAGAGCGCGGGTATGAGCCCAATCCCTTGTAGTGATGTTTCAAAAATGGACTCAAAGATTTCCACGTGTTGGATGGGGTCACCCTATCCATTGAAGTTGTGCACAAGTTTTATAATATGAGATGACTTCATGGTGTTTTGCCTAGGGGAATAAACTTGAGCAATCCCCAAATTCCCTACCTATTTCTATTTCCATTCTTAATCAACCTGGGTAGCTTGCTTAAGATTGGGTTGCCTCATAAATTGGTCTCTAGAATGTGTTATTCCTCTGTCTCTCTTTCCCTCCCCCTTCCTGGATTGGTTTCTTAGTGCAATACTCCTCTCTACCACCTAAGTTCATGCAAAAGGATGGGATTTTCGTATTCAATGCATCTCCCCCTAAGAAAATCTCTATTACTGCCCTTATAATAGCACTGATTGCATGTACAAAATTTATAAAATTGTTCCTTAGCTTTTTCCTCTTTTTTGTGTTGGGTTTTGCTATCCCATTATGTATAGTTGTTTCCCACTCTCCCTTTGGATCCTCCTAGATTGGCTCTAAGGGTAGAATCCTTTTTACCAAAGCTTGTGCAAGAGCTTGGGATTATGTTGCCACCTCCCATTTATTCCTTTCTTAGATTTTTGGCTCTAAGGCTTGCATCCTTTCAAGGTTTCTCTTTTCTACAAAGGCCCTTCTTGTGTTGAGTTCTTGTTCATTCAATTAAAGATTTGTAATTTTATCTAGGCCTCCTTGAATTTCATTTCTATCTCTATCTTCTCACTTGTAGGAGAAAAGTTCTCTCTAGTTCTGGCAATAACTTCCTCGCGTCTCTTAATTGATTGTAAGGGATTTACTTATGAGGATGGTGGGTAAAGGTTTTCCTTGGCAAAAACAAAATTCATGGGAGGTTCTACTTGCACGACACCTCTTTCTATTGGGAACCTTTAGGTATTGCACATTGCATGACCCTTGTCAATTAAGTGAGCCTCTTGATCTGTATCCGTATGTATTCCAAATAAACCTTTGGCAATATACCACCAAATATTGTGATGGAGCTTGCTCTCTTCTCCACTCACTTATCAATCAATTGAGATTCTTCCATGGGTTCTCTGCTCGAGTTTCTTGAATTCATACTTTTTGATGTGTGCTAACTGAAGGATCACACCGAATACTCCTCTAGTAGAAAGATCCTTGTGGTAGTTTGATACACTATCTTCTAGAGCAATTTTGTCTCCTTGAATCTTTCTCAATATTAAGTGCATTTAAAGGTGTTTTTGCCGACCAAATCTCGGTGCCTAAATCCTAACTTTCTATTTTTGAGCCTTTGGTTACCCAAAGGCTGAGTTATTCACAGTGTTAGAACTTTGGCTTTTCATGCTAGAAAATTTCTCTTATCCTTTAAGTTCAAGGTGATAACATAAACTATTACTATCATATTTTAGCTTGATTTTTAAAATAAAATCATAAACTGAAGATCTAAAATATAATCAGGTATGAAAAACTTGAGATAGTCATGGCCATGAAAAACTTTGGTTTTACACGCCAAAAATTTTTCAAGGTAAGAGGATGAGATTTTAGGGATAAGATGAAAATTTCTATTATATGTAATGTAATCAATAAAATAAATGCATGATTTCATGGACTTTTATTGCCGTGAATTTCTCTTATTTTTCACAACCGTGAAAAACTTATAGTCATGAAAAACTAGTAAGTGACTTCGATCTAATTTTTGGAGGTCCAAATGTTATTTTTACCTGCTCACATAAGATTTAGTTTGAGTCTAATTACATTAACTAAGGTAAAAATATTTAGCAATACTTAAACAAGAATAGCTTTTATGTTTTTTATGATTTTATAAAAAAGTAAAGTACATGATATAGTGGTTTTTCACGTGAAAAAGTAGAAATACTGAAAAAATAAAAAATTGATTGGAATGCTTCCTTCCAGGCTTCGTTAGTACTCACAAACCAATATTTCAACCAAAAGCAATAAAAAATCAAAATTGATTGGAATGCTTCCTTCCAGGCTTCCCTAGTACTCACAAACCAATATTTCAACCAAAAGCAATAAAAAATCAAACTTCTACCATACCTTTCAACATTTTTTACTAAAAACTTAAGTATCCAGTTATGAAAACTTCACCAAAACTAAAAATATAGTTTTTTAAGCATGCAAGGAAGAAGCTGAGAGCTCTAAGAAGAAGGAAGAAGGAAGATTGGCCCCTTGATAGAGGTGCCAAAAATGTAATGGACCATTTCCATACTTCAAGAACTCTCTCATTATCAAGAAAATGCTGAAATAGATAGCAATTGTTATGGGATTCTTACCTTACTTCCGAGTCTAGGTTCAGTGGGGTTGCTAGGTCTAGCTTCCATGTCTCCCTCTTATTATCAACAAAAGGTTTGTTGCACTTCCTTCCAAGGAGTCACTTCTCTCACTCTCTACACTCTCTCACACCAAGCATAGAAAGGCATATGTGTAAGAAGCAACAAGTGTATCCTCTCAACTGTCTCTCTTCTCTTTCTCTCATACACACACATGAGCAAGAGCAAGGGTATGTAACAAGATCCCATTTAGCACAAAGGGGGATTGTGGCATTTATTATAAAAAAGTATCTTACATACAATTGGATCTTATTCACATTTGGGCACCTAAACTTAAACCCTAACTACTAAGCTTGATCATTTGCCAACTTTACTCATAATATTTACAATGCTTATACAATGTTTTTAATGCCTTTTCAAGACACTTATTGTTATTTTCTTGTGTAGTGGAGAGTGCTTCTGTTAATCCCAAAATGGGATAAAACATTATGTTCGTTAATAGTTTCAAGAATAGTTAGAATGGGTAATTTTTATCTCTCTAGGGTATGTAAGCCATGCGCCAAGTTTAGGATTAGAATGATAATAAATTCCTATATGGATTAGGGGTAGGGCCTCCTTGTGAACCTTTGCCATGTGCTAAGTTTAGCATTAGAATAATGATAAATTCCTTTATGGATTAGGGGTAGGGTCTCCTTGTGTACCTTTTCCCTATTAATTCTTGAGAGAAGATTGTCCTAAGCTCTCTCTCTCTCTCTCTCTCTCTCTCTCTCTCTCTCATGCAAGAACTTACCTTAGCCTTTATCAAGCATGTGTTGTTGGGTCTTCTTACATTTAAGCTACAAATGAAACTTCCCATTACATCCACACTCTCCTTGCCAAAGGGGTGAAGGCCTAGATGGAAACAACAAGAGATGGTCCTTCATGATGGTTCTCTCTCATAAAAATTAGGGGGATGAGAAGCTAATAAAAGATGAAAACCTACAATCAAACTTATTCAAAGAAGCATCCATCTAGAAAGCATAAACTCAAAAGCACACAAGAAAGTAAGAAGAGGGAAGAAAGAGTGCTCACAAGTTGCAAGGGAATGATTGTGTCTTTCTTATTGTAAAAAATGACACATATATAAATGACTAGTTTTCACACCATGTTAGCCAGACTTAAAAATGGTTACTAGTCTTAAGCAACTACATACATTAAGTATGAAAACTTTCCATTTTTGCCTTTAAGAATAGGGTAAGCTTGCTTTATATATTCTAGTGCTGTATTACAATAGATAAGCATTTGTTTGTGTGAAAGATGGCAAAATGCCTTATGGTAGGTCAGGAAGGTGAAACCATAGCATACCCTCCTTCCTAATGGTGCCCACATTCTCTCATGGTGAAGCTACTCTAAAGTGGAAGGTGTTTAGATGGTCCAAGAGTGATATAATTTGGGACCGATTTCTATAGCCAGATCCATGGTAAAGTGATGGGAAGCTTTGGGTAATCCTAATGTCAGCTAGCTTGTCATGGTGGCATGGAAAGTGATAGGTGTTAAAATTCATGGATCAAGCTCTCCTACTAGAAAAACATCTACCTAATCGAGCCTAATCCTATAATAATTAAACATGATTAAACTAAGGTGGATGTAATCTAAGTTTACTCATGATGATGATGAGTGTGTGCAATAGACTCAAGCACAATTAGGTTACAGGATTAAGACTTGTACTCATAGTAGAGAGGCTTGAGATGTGTGCAAAAGTGATATGATATCATTGCTTGAAATGGCCCCCTTTTATATGAGGAGGTACACCCTTGGGCTTGTACAAAAATGTGGGATAAATTCCCTTGCGCATGTGGCTTCATGCTATGCTTTGCACTTTCTTGGCTACTCATTTCACTCCCTATCTCTTCCTTGTTCTCTATGGCACCACACTTCTCAACACCCCCCCTTGGTGCCATATCTCTGATCTACACAAGGTGGTTGAATGCAAGGTTTACAACATTCATAACCCCCCGTGGGTGCTCAATTGGCTACTCTCAGGTGGTCAAGTATGAATTACAAATGATCATTACCCCCCCTGGGTGCTCAACTTGCTACTCTCAGGTGGTCAGTAGATTTACATCCCTTAGGTGCTCTTTGGCTATTCATAGGTGGTCAAGTGTGCTCAAAACATACAAATTTCTCTACTCATTTGGTGGCTTTTACAACATATGGTTTGATTTAGGGTAGCGATGGTAGCTCAATGTTGCTTAGTGATGTTGTTGGCTCGAGATCTCCTTGCTTTTGCTTTGATGAAGATCCCTCGTTGCTTCCTTTGTTCCTCATGTTGATGTCGTGTCCTTCTTCACCTTGTTGGCTGCTTCTTGCTCTTGGTCTTTGCTCTTTGGCTTGACAGCTCTTTGACAGCTTCTTTGGTGTGGATGTCATTCTTCTTGTTGCCACTTGATGCTTCGTTCTTTGATGCTTCCTTTCATACTTTGTACTTGATTTCCTTATGTACCTTTGATGCATTTAGTATGGATGCCATGCTGTGTGCTATGGTCATCTCATGCACTTGCTCTTTAGACATGTTTAGGATTGTGCTTTGTGCATTCATGTTTTTCTTTGCGAGATGCTTGATTTTCCCCAATGAGCTTCCCAATGTTTGATGCCATGAGAGGGTCTTACGACCCATGAGCGTGTGACAAGTCTCTATGGCAGTGCTTGTACTCTCTTACAAGATTAAGCTCTAATTTTTTGTGTAATGACTTTTTCGTTTAATGAATAATTTTTTGTGTAATGACTAATTACAAGATAATGCAAGTGATAGGATGCAAGCTTATGTACTAAAAATACACTTAATATAGTAAAACCCACTTAAATTGATAAATTCAAATAGATTTGATGAAGTTGGATGCAAGAGAGAGATTCCCATTATAGATTCACACCCCAATTTTGAAGTCTAATTGACCCAATTTTTTGCCAATACATCATTAAATGATAGTGATTAGTGCTTAATTAGGCCTAATTTTTGGAGGATGAAATTGAGCTCACAAAAATAATTTTTGATGGGGCTTTTGCAAGGAGTGTGTTGCTCTTGATGGGTAGACTAAGCACACCAAAAATTTATAGCTCATTCCTCACAAAAATGCACGAATTGACTGTAAGTCATCGCCGATTGGTCTTTAGCTTCTCTTGCATTGTATGCTACATCAAATGGCTTGAGATTTGTAGTGTGGGAAGCTTATACCAATTTCTAACTAGCCCTAGAAGGGCTTCAGCTGATTTTGCATAGAGGGGTCAAATGGAGCAAACCAAAGGCAATGGCCATATAGCGAAATGCGAGTTGCAACTGTGTGTTTAGTCTAATTCTTTCAAGCTCTAGGGTCTCCTAGCATTGGGAAGTATCCCCCTAAAAGGATTTGGAAAATGGTTTCTTGGTTGGGAAGATCTAACTACTTCAATTTTCCTCCACTAGAAAGGCTTGTAGATAAGATTGAGATTAGTGAAAGATAATGATGAGATTAGTACTAACTATGCAAGGATTGACTAACGAGAATCTTATGAGGAGAGGGATGGCTCTGATACCATGCTAAAATACATGGATCATGCTCTCCTACTAATCAAGCCTAATCCTACACTAATTAAACATGATTATACCATGTTAAAATACATGGATCATGCTCTCCTACTAATCAAGCCTAATCCTACACTAATTAAACATGATTAATGTGATTAAACTAAGGTGGATGTAATCTAAGTTTACTCATGATGATGAGTGTGTGCAATAGACTCAGGCACAATTAGGTGACAATATTAAGACTTGTACTCATAGAGAGGCTTGAGATGTGTGCAAGTGATATGATATCATTGCTTGAAATGGCCCCCTTTTATATGAGGAGGTACACCCTTGGGCTTGTACAACAATGTGGGATAAATCCCTTGCTCATGTGGTTTCATGCTATGCTTTTCACTTTATTGGCTACTCATCTCACTCCCTACCTCTTCCTTGTTCTCTATCGCACCACACTTCCCAACAATAGGCAAGATATATAGGTTCTTTATGCTAGGCCTCCATTAATTGTGGAATTGGTGTGGACCCTCGAACATAAGGTGACTGGGAAATAGTCGACACCCTATAATTGAAAAAATGAGCACCACGACCATGATGTAATGATTAGCATGGGTAGATGGTGGTCCAAGATATCTTTGCATGATAGGTATTATGCCTGGATCTCATAGCATGATGCTTAGAGATTGAGCTTCCTTGTGGCAAATACATTGGCCAAGGGTGAGATTGGGTCGGTGAGAAATTGGATTTAAATCAGAGAAGATATGCTTGAAAGCTCATTGGAGGTACCTATAAGATCGAGGGTCAACAATGGGTTGTACCATCATGGGCCATGTTCAGTGTGGTTCCCCATCCACAGATATACCTAGAGTGTTGGTATGTTGAGGAGGCATGTGTATGTGCACATTGTGAGATGCGAGAAGTGAAAAAAATTATGATGCCCATAGTGAAATATACAAGAGACATGCATGGGCAGTGAGCAAAAGGTGTGCTTGTGTGTGTAGAGTTCTGGAGCACGAAGACTTCTCCAACTCAACTTATTTTTTCTACTTTCTTTGACATTTACTTAACATCCCTTTTATGAGGAAGTCACGATCAACACTTTTTGTGAGGCATGATAACAAACTTTACGCAAGGCTATGCCTATTTGTTGCTTTCTTTAACATTTACTTAACATTCCTTTTCTAGGGGAGTCACGATCGGTACTTTCTTTGAGGCATGATAACTTTACATAAGGCTATGCCTATAGCAATAGACCTAGGCGGTGGCCTATGTGGCTAGAGGGAGTTGGCATTATCGAGAACTTGGGTAGATTGGATTGAATGGGTGGTGTCATCAATGTTGAGAGTCCATAGAAGGTTCTTACTGATTTGGGGAAAGTTCAGGCGATGGGTCGCACCATGGTCCAAATTTTTCGAAGATTATAGATTTATATTCTACTCTTAAATATCTTTCCAAGGCTATGTCACATGAGGGGTTTTGACAAAATCTTGGATAGGTTCACCCTGATCTCATTTTTCAAACAGGAATAGGATTTTTCCCAAATTATCTAATATGGTGTTTACATAATCATGGGCCAATTGTAGTGGAAAGAGATGGTTAGTGAGAGACCAATCCATAGCATCATTGAGAGTGGCATGGAGGTGGGTATGAGATGCCCAATCGAAGCAAGGTTGGAATGAAGTGGGAATTAGTGTCTAATTTGGGGAGGGTGGTGGGAGACATCTCATGGGCCACGTTCCCACTCTTCCTAGAACCCTCTCAAATACTCTACACCCGCTCAATCTCTTCATCATCTCAAACCCTCTCCTCCCCCCTTCTAGCCCATACTCTCAATCCCTCTCCCGTATAGGTTCTATTTCACTCACAACCTCTCTCGGCATAGCAAGAAAGTAACATAATGCCTCCTTGAATGCATTTACAATCCAAGGGCTTCACCAAAAATCTAGACAAGATTGCACTATCTCAGGATGTGGGCATGTCGCAAGTTGCCACATTAAGCAACATGACCAATACATCTAGATTTCAAGTTCCAGTGAGGCCTTCTCTTACAATGCCCGACAATAATCGTGTCGCCAATAGTGGTGTCACAATCACCGATGCAGAGGAGACCATAAAGCAGAGTTTCAACCAAGTGGTTGATCGACACATCTCCATGAATTGTGTCAAACATTAAAGTGAATGGGGGGGAGAGGGAGAGCTTGAGTTCCTTGCAAGAAAACACATATACACAAGAGATCAAGACACAATAAAGAGATGGATGGCTGAATTTTTTTTCTATCTTCTTTTCTTCTCTACAACCATATATCTAAAAAGATAAGAGTACATACTATAAGTTAAAGTACTCTCCTATAATAACATACAATGGTTGGTTCATAGTGTGAATGTGACTATATGAGTGGGCGCTATAACTATGTCATAACTCTAGTACTCCAAAGTGGCTGTCACACAGCCACTCATCATCCAATGGTGGCATATCAACCATAATCATGCCAACCATCAAGCTACTCTTTATGCACTTGTTCAGGGGTGAGGCACCCAGGTCAGAGGATTACGAGCAGTCGGGAAAGTGTGGGTAGGCAAGCCACTACATAAGCCTGGTAGTGTGGATTCTTATCCACGTTACTCTATGACTCGATGGTAAATAAGAGCCCTCCATGACTCTCTCATCTTGGTGTCTTTTTGAGAGGAAATGCAACATGCTAAGTCTTGGTCATGACTCCCTTGCTGTTTGTGGAATCTAGAGGCATGGGCTAGGAGACATAGGGCTCTACACATGAGATCCTCAATGAGAAGGATCTCACAAAGTGATCCATCCCACATCTTAACCTCCTCTGAATTATTTGTATTATGGTAGAACTCAACGTAATAGAGGGGATATTAAATTTAAAAAAAGAAAAATTTATTGATATATATATATATATATTATACATAAATATATATTTGCGCGCACACACACACACACATGCATGCACGCACGCACACGCACACACACACATGTTGAGAAAGAGCCTTCGTAGCCTTTACATTTATGTAATGTTTTCAACATAGTATAATATATAATTGAGCTTTTTCAACAGAAGATGTTCACTTTTCTCTCGAGCAAGCTTTATATAATGTAGTTTAACTATGTTGTCTCTTTATCACTAGCTAGCCTTGATCTTAAGAGCATTTTACACGACTCACCAAAACCCCATATAGTATATTCTGCGAAATGATTTAGTTTTGGACTCTGTAGTTATGCTTCTTGACTAAAAAGCTAGATATTTCATTAACCTTTTTTTAATATATTTCCTAACTAATCTGCAAAATGATCCACACACACACACACACACACACACATGTATCGAGATAAAACTTTTTTGTAAATATATTTCCTAACCTATTTGTAAAATGATACAGATACACACACACATATATTGTACACAAATAAATATGTGTGTGTGTGTGTGTGTGTGTGTGTGTGTACATAAGTATATATATATATCTCTGTGTGTACATAAATATATATATATATGTGGGTGTGTGTGTGTGTGTGTGTGTGTACACACACACACACACACT
>NC_141105.1:19761507-19914403 GCF_041138505.1 Cibotium barometz | reverse complement strand
ATCTTTTTAAGAGTTTTGAGCACGCAATATAGCCTTAACAGTGCATCGAACATGATCACTTTTCTCTTCATTAGAATTGAAAAAATCATGTTTGCACTTAAAACATTTGATATAATATTCTAACTTATGTCTTCTGTTTACTTGCAAAGTACACTAGGTAATCCAGTTTGAATTCACTAGGTTATGTTATTACACGATAGATTACAAAGTTCCTATATAACCATGTGTTTAAGGTCCATTTGGGATATGGTTGGGTGGAGAATCAAAGTTCTAGTCTTACAAGTCCTCAAGCATTAATGTGAACATGCAAAATCACGTCCCATGATGTTTTACCCAAATTTTCCATTTCAAAGTATTCAAAGATATATGATATAATCAGCATCTCATAATATCTTTCTTAGGCATTCCAAATGCTCTTTTCATCTTGAGTGTGCACAAAGATCTTCTATAAAGATTTCCAACCACTTTTGTAGGTAGTCCTTGAATGCAGTACACATCAATCTTTGAAATGTTGTAAGAGCATTTGTCAAATTGAATGGCATGACTTTATAGGCAAATGTCCCCCATTTGGTTGGTGAATGTTGTTTTCTGCTAATCTTATGATCTTTACGAGTTATGGATACTTGATTGTATCCCAAAAATCCACCTAAAAAGTTATACTCTTCCACCGTGCCACTCTTTCCAAAGCATGCTCAGTGCATGGGTAAAGGATAATGGTCTTTTTGCATTGTCAAATTGATGACCTTCTTTAAATCCACACATACCTTGAGCTTATCTTTTTTTTTTTTTGGGCACAATAATGATCAGCAATTTGTATGTTCAATCTCATAAATAATGAACTCCATAGCAATGAGTTTATCAATTTCCTCCTTTATAATTAGGGTTTATTTGATAAGTTTGTTGCTTCATGGGACTTGAACCCTAAGTATTCCTACTGAATACTTAGGGTTCATTTAATAAGTTTGTTGCTTCATGGGCCTTGATTCCTCAATGATCAGAATTGCGTGTGCTGATGGAATAACTTCTGGGGGGCGGCACACCCTTCATCTCTATATAGGTTCAAGCAACGCAATACTTGTACTCCTTCAACTACTCTATCAATTCCTACTCTTCCTTTGAAGTTAGGTCAGTGGTAATGTACATTGGTTGGGATCCTCCCTAGGGTCTGCAAGAGTGCTACAAGACATCAAGTTATCGTAATCAAGCAAGCTTAAAACATGAGCGAGTGAAACCGAGAAATGTGCAACAACTCCTTTGGATAGCATTGTTATTTTAGCTTTAGCTTTTAGATATAACAACAATAGTTTACATAAAACCATACATGGACAACTCCTTGGGACAATATTGTTATTTTAGTGTTTTAACTTTTACATATAACAACAATAAGTTACATAAAACCATATATGGCTATGCAATATACGTGTGGTGTTGACATGATTCAAATACATCTATGGTTTCTTTTGCTGCCATGTCCTTGTGGTTTGTAAACAAAGGAAATGATTCTTACAATCAATGAATCCATGTTGACAATATTTTAAAACACATTTAAGAGATGTACCAAAGAAAAACCAAGTGTGATTCAAATTATGTCTTTCATGTAGACAATGTCCCTGAGGAAACATGGGTCAAGCCCAAAAAGGAGCAAGAGTTTTCATTTGGTTAGTCATTTTCACATCACATAATCTTCCTCACACTCATCATCCACATAAAAGCACAATGCTTGATGACGCAATCGTGGCATCCTTTCGTACTTGTTGTCCATCACAACAACAACCATTCTTTGTGCCGTAGCCTCCATGTATGTGGGCAACATACTACAATGAGAAGTACACATGATAAATGTGTCAACAATACTAAAGCCTACAATAAATCTTGATGAAAGGTAATTATGTTATCGAATTTCAATATCAAATTACAAGTTAACAAAACAACCACAAAGAGAGTAATACAAACAAAGAAGCCCTTCATTTCAGATCAACAACCTAGTATCATCTAAACTCCTAGTGCCATGAAGGATAAGGTCAAAACCCAAAATACATCACTAAAAAAGTCATGCGACATGAAAAATACATCACCAAAAAGGACTCCATATAAAAAAACCAAATCTAAAAAAGAAGCATATAATATATCTTCATCCTTACCCTTCTCTATTTTTTCTAGTGCCTCATAGAGTTACATAGCTATAGCTCTCTTCGTGGTATCAAAATCATTTTCAAACAAAATTCCATCCATAGGATGCATTTTCTATGAGAGCAAATTAACCTTGAGAAATCGCGAATCCTTTCATAAAAATATGTGGTTTGTAGAACCAACCTAACCTCCCTCATAAAAGGTTTACCAAGGATGTAAGAGTCAAGTTGGTTTGAAAATTTTATAACCTCAAAATGAAAAGATCTTAATCTTCAGGTTCTACAAAACTCCCATGGGTTTTCTATCATTTTATATGCCATTTTTATAATCAGGTTTATTCTCTTTAAGGGTATTTTCCCCACTTTTCCCAACATTGTTTGGTAATAATAATTACTCCCGCTCCTCCATTTAGGATGGCTATAGCTTGATAAACTTTATTCAAAACTAGTAGTGTTGTATTCATGTTATCACTCTCATAATAATGTCCTAGACGGTTCACTAGAATTTATGCAAGTTGTGGTAACAATTTTGCTTCTCCAATCATATTTAAATCCTCCTCAATGGGCATTGGTAGGTTATCATTAGACCGTGTTGTGTATCGGAGTCTTCCTTCTACCTTTAAATCCATCCACAAGTGTATGTTTCCTCTTAGTAATGGTCCTGTTGGCATTTTGATTTCTAAAGAAACAAAGGTCATAAGTCTTGTTACATCTCATGGGGTGAATGCTTTGAGTAATTATCAAATTCTAGAGATCCATGTATTAGGAATGATTGATTCCATGGGAGAGAATTCTGTCTTTTTAGAAAACATTCGATTGAACAGGTCCTCCTTCATCTTGGACTCAGAGTCAAACCCTTCCGCATTTATTCCATCAAGGGATTCAAAGTTCTCTTGGGTTCCCTTGTCATTCCCACACGTGGATAAACTATCTTTGTAGCTTGACTAGCCCTTAGTCTCATGCTAAATTTCTCTCGACTCTCCCAAACTAAAGCTCTTACTGTCTCCAATTTTCCAATTTCTAGCTACACATTGGAATATTCTCCAACTCCTTTGGAGTTATTGGTTGGAGTGATCGGCCTCAATTTAGCTTTATTCTCCATATTAGCTTCACCCTTTTTTTCTTGAAATCATGGTACCTCTTAGCATTGTTTGGCTAGATCATGTGAATTTGGTTTCAATAGTTCCCTCATCAGACCCGCTCACTAATGATTTACCTCTTCCTACCTTCCTCACCCTTCTCCTCTCGACCTTGAGTGCCAAGTTAGAAAAAAGAAGGAATCTTGGTTTGGTCCCTTTGTATCATTCATCTTAGGGCTTGTGTTAAAGCCTTGAGAGATACAACAATTAATATGAGCTATATGAGCTATACATTGAGACCTATGGTGGTAGGGTTGGTAGAAGTGGATACTTCAGTATTTGTTCTATAAGGAAAATCCTTAAAGATGTGATCTATTCCACATTTTACATAGCTTGCACTAGTGTTCAAGCATTTTGTGTGACTTGTTGGCTTGTGTTAACCCATTTCTAGGGTTAAAAAGAGCTACCACATTTATCTTACATCAAGGAGTCAAGGTAGATACACCAAAGGGTCGTACATTCAAGATATGAAGCAATGGTATCCAAAGCTACAACTTGGACGGGCGCCCGTAATGGTGTAACAGAGTATTTATGGTAATTCCCGCTTCAAGAGCGTGTGGTAGCAAGTTAGGACAAAGTCCTAAGCGATGTACTTCATGGATATATTATGAGAGTAGCATTAGGCCTCTTATGAGCCTAAAGTGCCTGGCTGGGCACAATTTTAGTGAGTGTGAACACTTATGGCCATGTATATAAGTGAATATCTCTCATAATACAAGATACTCTCCAATTGTGCAATTGAGTCTTGCTCTTGCTAATCTCTCTCCCTAATGCATGCTAGTGAGTGTGTGTGAGTGAAGTGATGTGAGAGGAGGGAGGAGTACCCATAGTGCAATGCGACGGTGTGACAACGCTCGCGGGAGGTACATTGGAATTGCTTCTCAAGAAGTTGTAGAGCTTGGAGACCTCGAGGGTTACGAGCTCGGCCATTGGAAAGATCCTTACGACAGTTGCGGTTTACCAGAGGTAATCTCTTGTTGGATGTGTTTCAAGGAGGGTTAGGGTGAGCCATAACAGCTTGTTTAGGCCAACTTATAGGGGCATTTGGCACACACAATGAGGACCTTGGCAGTGATAGCACTATAAAAGGTTTCTTTTGGCATTACCATTCATGTCCCTTTATTAGCTAAGGAAATAACCCTTTGTATTATTAGTCACTTATACCTTAATTTCGGTAGCTTAGGAATGAGACCCAAATAGTCATGAGATGAATCATAGGTGATGCTCTGAGCACATGGCAACAAGATAGAATGGATTCCTTGTGAATGTACCTCATACATGTATTATGAGATTAAGAATTGCATAAACAATATGCCACTTATGAGCCTTGGGTGCTTGGTCAGCCCCACAACTTAAGTGTGCGAACACTTGTAGCCTTGTATAGAAGTCACTTTCTCTCATAATGCAACATTCTTTCCCATTGTCTAATAGAGTCTTGCTCTTGCTAATCCTCTTGTTAATTACATTCTCTAATGCATGTTATGAGTGTGTGTGAGTGATTTGAGATGAGAGGAGGGATGTGGACCCATAGTCTAACATGGAGATATGATAACTATTACGACAAGATGGCACCAAAAATGGCTACTCGTAGAGGTGTGGAGATCTTGAAAAGGTTTGTGCTCAGTCCCAGCCATCAACAATATCCCCACACGTCTATTGTAGCTTGCGATGGTAAGCTCTTGTGAATATGTTTCTGGTAGTGATCAAAACAGGCCATAACAATGGTCTCTTCTTTATGGTGTACATGGAGCACTTTGCCCTAGTGCAGGGGCTAATAACTCTTTTTTGGAGCCTATGGAAAGCATGATGGCCGTAATGTTTAGCCTAGTGGCTCAACTCAAATATCTTGAAGATCAACAAGGAAAAGCTTTATGGACATTCTTCACTTTGTGGAAATTCTTCACTTTGTGGAAATTCTTTAATGTGTGTCTTATGATAGCCATTTATGGCAATGATGATTCATGAGTTGTACATATTTATAGCCAGTGGGCAAATTTTGTTTGTGGTTTTCTATGTGATGTAAACATTCTCTATATAGCTAGTGGACACTTACTTTATGTGAGTACTTGAGTCAAGCGCACCCTATGTGTTATGGATGCTTGATCAAGAGAGAGTATTGAAGGTAGTATGATCTGGCATCTATACCTTTATCTTAGTGGAACTTTGTGGAGGCTATTCTCACTTTGTTAGGGAACAAATATTAGCCTGAGGTCTAAGGGCGTAGGAGAATCCACCCATGCATCATCAATGATGTGAGTCTCTTCCGTAACATCTAGAGAGGTGGAGATAATGTAGGGGAGGTGGAGATATTAGGGGAAGAAGGAGCTTAGCTCTGATGGGCCTATAAATACTCATGGACACACACTATATGAGTGTGAGAGCATGATATGTGATATACCTTTCTGTGTGATCAATACACTGTGTGGTTCTTTGTGAATTATGTCCTTGCCATTATCTAATCACACTTATGATATGATTTAAGTGTTAATCATAGGCTTGCTAAATCATTCTTGGTTTAGGCATTCATTATTAGTATCTAAACATCTCTTAGTGTGGATCTTGGTCCATGAAAATCTTGATTGGATCATTAAATCTCTTGCTACTAGCATGATCTAAGTTTAACACTGCATTAACAAATGTGTCCTTTCTTGGTTTGTTGTCTAGTGCTCACTAATATAGTCACATAGCCTGCACAAGCATACATCCTATACTTGGCAAAGTGCCAAGTCTACATAGGTGGTCGCATGACCATCTAGCCACATCCAGTGTCTAAACTGGGAACTGCACACTAGGAGCCTAAATGCTCACCACAATGGCAACTCCTTATATAGCGGGCTTTACAAAATAGACCATATCCCCATTACCGATAGTAATAACAACACAAGAAGGGTGGAGGAATAAGAAAATTATTTTCCAACAAGGATAACCCCCTTTTTCTTAGTGGATAAAAAAAGTGAAATCCTCATTTTTCTTAAAAAAACAAGGGGGTTTAATGAGAGCACATGGGTGAAATATAGCACCATTTTATTAGATGATAAAAAAAGAGAGGAAAAGGAAAGTCCTAAATAGGGGTGCTAAGGAATGTAAGATTCCTCCTCCAGCTTTTGAGGTGTAAAGATGTAAGAACCTGCCCTTCCGATCTTGAAATTATTCCCCTCTCTGAAACAGAAGAAAGATCTTGTTTTACCTTGTTTTAGCTTGGAGAGACAAAACCTAACCAAATTCCTAATTGGATCCCATCACTACAGTGGTTCGGCGGTAGGCTAACCCATGGGATTGGATGGGGTTAGGCTGGAACTGATGGATCCCTAAAATGAGACTCAATTCTGTTATGGCACGATAGATGAAGTAAACCCCGGATAGTAATTGTTCTATGGGGAAAAGAAACAACGGCTGTGCCTCTCGATGAAGAAAAAAGCGTTGGTCTCTATGATCCAAGTGCAAGTTTCTTCCTTGATCTGACCAAGTGACTTACAGGTTCGGTCGGATCAGTTTGGTTAGTTAAGGCTCTTGACTACGTTATGGGTGAGATGTGATGTGAAATGGATGTGATGTGATATGATGTAAATTGGGACAGATGTGAATGGATGATATGTGATGTGAATCAGGATAGATGTGAATGGATGAGATGTGATGTGAATGGATGTGATGTGATGTAATGTGAATCGGGATAAATGTGAATGAATGGGATGTGATGAGATGTGATGTGAAAGGCATGTGATGTGATGTGATGTGAATCAGGATATATGTGATGTGAATGGATGTGATGTGAATCGAGATAGATGTGGATGAGATGTGATGGGATGTGAATCGGGATAGATGTGAATGAATGAGATGTGAGGTGAAATAGATGTGATATGATGTGGATCGAGGTAGATATGAATGAATGTGATGTGATGAGATGTGTAGATGCGAGTGGATGAGATGTGATGAGCATAAATGTGGAAAGATGAAAAATGATGTGATTGGATAAGAATGGATGAAGGACGATGGGAATAAGAATGGATGAAGGACGATGGGAATACTAGGTGTGAAGCGCTAGGTGACCTCCTGCGAAGGATCCTAGAGGGTGCTGACCATACAGTGCTCGGGCTCTGGGTCGTCGAAGATACCCACGCGTGCATCGAGGAAGATATTGGAACAAGGAGTAAGAGTTGTTTTCTGAATTCGGGCATGGATTTGGTTGATTGACCCTACTGGTCCTCAACGGATGAGTCCATGACTCTTTTATATGGATCTGTTGGTTGATCTTACTGATCTTCAACGGAGAGTCTATCTGGATTTTTATAAGTGAATATATTTCCAGGTACTATGAGCTAGGAACTATTGAAAGGGCCCCTGAGTGGACAGGTGTGGTGAGCGTTCTGGTGGTTGCCAATGATGCCATAGGTAGAAGGAATGATTGGAAATTAGAATTCAACCGGATATTTTGGAGGATTATGATCAGTAAAACTATGGTTTCATTAAAAGATTGTTTTAAAGTCAGCTGAATCTATGAAACATGCAATTTCATATTGGGTGTGTAAGTGGTGTGACTATCTTGAAGTTTGCATGAAGTGCTGGCTAGGGGGCGTGGGAACTCTTTTCCCTGGCACTGGGACAAAACCTAACCAAATTCCTAATTGGATCCCATCACTACAGTGGTTGGGCGGTTGGCTAACCCATGGGACTGGATGGGGTTAGAGGCTGGACTGATGGATCCCTGAAATGAGACTCAATTCTGTTATGGCACGATAGATGAAGTAAATCCCGGATAGTAATTGTTCTATGGAAAAGAATCAACGGCTGTGCCTCTCGAGATGAGGAAAAAAGCGTTGGTCTCTATGACCCAAGTGCAAGTTTTTTCCTTAATCTGACCAAGTGACTTACAGGTTTGGTCGGATCAGTTTGGTTAGTTAAGGCTCTTGACTATGTTAGAATAAAAAATATCCTGGAGGAATCGCCCGTGCTTTCTGGGCGAGGGAAGTTTTTTTGGGTTCGATTTTTGGAAGAACCGAGGGATTAGTCTCTTGTCCGGATATCCGTGTGGACGAGGCCCCGAGTGAGAGGCTCTGCCCTGCGCAAGAAGTGCTACTTCCACTGCTAGCACCTCCGAATTCGTTGCGCGGAGAGGGCAGGGATCTTTCAGCTGGTATTAGAGCAAATTGGCTAAAGTGGATCAACCGAGAAGCCAGAAATGTCAAAAATTTATAAAGTAGCAGTAAAAGGTTGTAATTGTGATGAAATTCATACAAATTGATATTCAGTATGAGGATTCATAAATTTGTAATTGGGTCTTTAGATGGAAGTACCGCAATTGTATGGAATCATTGACTTGCTTGAGGCCTAGACATGATGGTATTTACCTTATAATTCCAAGGATCGTGACTACTCGTATGTACCGTGGGTATATCTGCAGCTCTTTACTAACAGTATATACGAGTAAATCTAAGACCTTGAAATTATAAGCAAAAATGCTATCCAGATGATGAATTCGAATGCTGGTTGATATGATTTTAAAATTCTGGTTGAGAATTGATGAGTTGATTTGGATTCTGATTGAAAGATGATGATTTCTGAATTCTGGTTGAAAGAAGATAAGTTGAACAAAGCCACAATGAGGATGAATGGGACGAATCCCAGTAATGATGTTAATAACTGGAATGGAAATAATGACTTCAGTAAATCACTACAAGATTAGTGGATTGTGTTGACAGATTGCTGTTGTTTGACCTTTGACTCGGTGGATCCAATTAAGGGATGACAAATTGAAAACCTGCATAACTGAAATTCTCATGGAGGAATGTTCAGATGGAATTTTCGGTCTGATGGACCCTTATTGTGTTAAGGATATGAATGATATGTTTTGAATGAATTGTTATCTGATAATGAGTTCTATATGTTCTTCTCGTAGAAGGGATCTTTATCCTAGGATTCTATTGGGTTGACCAGACTATAAGGAACCCCAGAATCAGTTGGATCTTAAGGGAAAGAGTTGTGCTCCAGCTGTGAGATGAGGACATCTCACGTTTTTTAAGTGGGGTAGGTTGTAAGATTCCTCTCTCCAACTTTTGAGGTGTAAAGGTGTAAGAACCTCCCCTTCTGATCTCGTAATTATTCCCCTCTCTGAAATATAAGAAAGATCTTGTTTTACCCTGTTTTGGCTTGGAGAGAGAAAATGTCTAGAGAAGAGAGGTAATCCAAAATTGAGATATTTTTGGATATAAAAATCCTCCTAGTGTCTAAAATGGTTTCCCCTGAAACAAAAATTCAAAAAGAACTTTCCAATGTACATTTGGAATTAATTGAAAATATGTATAAAGGACCTTAGCCTAAGGGTCTAGATTTTCAAAATTTTTTGGATTATGATCCAATTAAGGTTCCTATGGGCCAATAGGATTAATTCAAGTGTGGGGAGGAGATAAATCCAATGAATAAAAGAAAATACCCAAAAATGAGTAAATGCCCACATAAGATTAAGAGTTGACTGAGTACAAGGTTTATTAGTTAAAAACTATGAGATATTACTAAAAAAATGAGATATTTTGGTATAATGATACATTTTTGGCTTGGTAAGGAGGGGGGAGACTTCAAGGAGGCACCTATTTCAAACATGTGGTGGAGTTTTTAACTCAAAACAATTGTGATATTTTTATCTCTCCTCTTTCCTGGATCAAACCAAATCAAAAGGAAGCCAAACTAGGTCCAAATCTTATCCAAATTCAGCCAAACTGAACCTGGAAAATTCTAGAACCTAGTTGGACTTGGTTAAAGGCCTCCCTCACCTATGAATAGATTCTTAGTCTTTTGTAAAAAAATCTGTGAGCTATACCGTGCTAGTATTACATTAAAATAATGATATTTTTTATTATCCCTTAAAAATCCTCTACTTTTGGAGAGAGTGGAGCCTCTCTCTCTCTTCAACCATCCTTGGAGCTTTCCTTTCAACACACTAACCAATTGATTAGTTGGGGGGATTCTTCTAAGATAGAGAAGCAAGCAAAAACAAGAGGTAAAGTGTAATTTTATGGTTTTTCTCTACTATTCTTAATATTTGCACTTCTCAACCCCTCTCAAGCTTGAGAAGTTCCTAAATTAAGTGTTTATAATGCAAATCAAGCTTTTCTTACGAGTTGTAATGAATAATTAAGAAAAGTTTACATTTATGCTTAATTAGGATTCTTTTTTATGTTTATCTCTCTCCCCCAAAGAATGGTCATTCCTATGACCAATTCTCTATTCAAATGATGCTTCTCATGGAGAAATTCTCAATTCACAAATCAAACTCTAGGCTTGTGAAGCTAGAGGTTAAGAAAATGGTTTTTTATACTTATATTCTAGTAAATTATGGTAATCTTATGAGTTTAATCCATAAATTAGATTTAAGGTTAAGGTAGTTATACTATCATAATTACATTACTAAGTCTTATTCTTTTAAAAAATATTAAAAATTGTCAGTAATAGTAGCGGAGCTATGGTAAAATTTTTAAGAAATTGATACATAATTCATTCTTATGCATAACGTGAAAAGAGGACTTCCTACCATATTCTAGGATTGAATATCCTAGGCTAAAAGAATGATTTTCATCACATTCAATGGAAAACTAATTTTTAGGTTTATGTATAATTAAATAATTAAGAAAAGAGAAAATTATGATAATTTTATTTAAATGATAAAAGAGAATTTCCCATGACATTTAAAATTCAATCATTTAAATAAGAAGAGTGGAATTCTTAGCATATTGGAATTAATGGATATTTTATTTAAATTTAAAGAGAAATTTTAGATAAATTTATTTTATGTATGAGAAATATTTAAATGATAAAAGAGGAATTCCCATGACATTTGAAATTCAATCATTTAAATAGTAAAAGTGAAATTCTTGGCATATTAAATTAATGGATATTTTTATTAAAGAAAAAAGAGAAATTTTCGATAAATTTATTTGAAATCTATACATAAGTATGAAAGGACTAAAGCCTGTAGCGACATGCTTTGCATTATTAAAAGAGAAATTTTAGATAAATTTATTTGAAACCTATACATAAGTATGAAAGGACTAAAGCCTGTAGCGACATGCTTTGTATTATTAAAAGAAAATATCTAGAATTGGTAAGTAATCTTTCCAATTTGTTTGCCGTTTACTCACATAAGCCCTTAGCATATCCTAAAGTACTTGGTTGAACCTTTTTGTCTAACCATTACTCTAGGTGTGGTCAGCAGTGCTCATACTGAGCATTGTGTCCAACCTTTTGAACACTGCTTGCCAAAAGTGACAAAATTTTGGATTAAAAAAGTGCCCTCTAAGAAGAGCCATATCACAATGGATGTCATAGTAAATGGAATCTAACTTTAAGTGGGGAAGGCATAACTTGAGCATATTAGCTCTACATTTGTTAGAGATAGTAGATTTAGAATATACTTTTCAAGGGCTTTCCAATCGTATGTCACATGTGGGGGTTTTGACATAACATACATAAGGTGCATCATGTTCCTCTTTTTTTTTTGGAAAAAGTAATGACATGGCTTTCCTTAGAGGGTCCATTTTGACTCAAAATTTTTCCTAATGCTATTATAAATTTTAATTTCAAGTGATGCTAAATTCTCAACATGTGATTCACCTTGGTTAAATGTGAGTACATTTGAAATATTATCCGTGACATAACAAAAAAATGATTTCATAACATCAAGACTTAAAGATGTGTACCTAGATGAACATGTCAAATATTAGAGGTCTTGACCTTTATAGTGATAATGCTATTATTGAAGACATGGATCTTCAAGGTGCTTCTGCCACCTTATCATTCTATATAAGAGAGAGAATATGATTATTGGTAGCAATTCTGACATGATAACTTGTGTGATATTTATGCATTTATATTTTCCTAAATTTACTAGACATGCAAGTAATCTAGGAGTTAATATTTTAGTCATTTATTGACTTATTCTAACTTGAATTTTGGTGGAGTGAGTTTTGTACCTTGAAGTATTTCCTAAGGTATATATTAAAAAAATCTATTCTACACACTACAATGGTGAAACTATAATTTTTGAGGTAGAATTACAATTGTGGAAGTTGAGTTTCCATGTGTGTCAATTTTTATTCACAAATGTCCCCCTATAATTATCAATACAATGGAGGGTATGCGTATGCAATGTTGATGATTAAGTTAATAAAAAATAATGTTATTCTAATTATTTTAAAAACAAAACCGTAGATTTTGACACTCAAGCGATGTGGCATATCAAGCTCAATGTCACAAAAATATTAACAATTAATACATATGGAGGGAACAAAAATATATTCATGGTTGTTTTGAAAAATAAACCCTAAGGTTCTAGCACTCATTCACTTATTACAATTGATGTGGTATATGAAGCTGACATACTAGAAAGATATTAAAAATTAAAACGTACGGAGTGAAAAAACAACGAGTTATTAATGTTCTCATTCCATGTTTGCAAGAGAGTATTTAATTTAGACCACTTATGCCAATGTTTAAGAAAAACATTTTGGTCAAACTTACAACAAAAATTGTATTAATTAAAGCTTCATGGAAAGAAATAAACAAAAATAATATGTGCAATAAGGTGTAACTCTATATCTTCCCATCCTATGTGGATTGCACATTGCTAATAAAATGTTATTAAGGCACTCAATGTATGTAACACCTCCTTCTTAATCATTTCTAACCTCTCCTTGAAAATTAATACTAGGATCCAAAATATAATGATGGAAGACAAATCCTCAAAAATAGTACAATATTGACTTCAACTATAGTTAAAAGAGATAATTACTTACCATTTTTGTATTTATTAACTTCTTTTTTGTATGTATTTTCTTGTTTTTATATATATTTCCTTTTTTTTAAAAACAAAATATCATTTTTTGTATGTATTTCCTTGTTTTTTCAGAAATGATATCTTTGATCTAAATATTACTAAATATACTAAGGGTAATATGAATTAGTAAAATATATGTAGTACTAAGCTAACAAAATATCAATGTCCTATTCATAACCTTTAAAAAAATAAAATAAAGCCTAGGAGTTTGGCACTCACAAGCTTATACAATTTTCTAGATTTTGTCTTTTGTCAATGTATTTTATCATCTCATATTTTTAAGGACAACATAAAAAATATTAATAAGTTCCATGAAGTATTTTAGAAAAAAATCAAAAGTGTATGACCCACATGGGATGAATTAGTAATGTCCAATCAAGATCGCATGTCTTAAAGAAAATGGATTGGCAACACTAAAGAAACATGCAACCCCCATGTGTTGTATGCAACAACATGCAAATATCATGGAGTATTGTAAAATTATTGTCTTACCAATGTGCACATGCAACTATCATGGAGTGTTTTTTACGAAACCCACATGAGCTGTATCAACTTGAGGAAAACTTTTTTTTGGCTATTATGGTTTTCTAAATCCCATGTCTTGTAGATTGCTGCTCTATAATAGTTCTAAGATGCTCCATGCTACATTGATACTTCTCATGTGGGTTTCATAAACTTCTCTCCATGTTAGTTGCACATGCATTTGGGTTTTGTAAACAAGCTCAATTATAGTTTCATGTGCATGTTGGTAATACAATAATTTTACAACACTCCATGATATTTGAGTTTTATCACATGCAAATATTAAGACAGTTGCACATGCATTGGTAATACAATAATTATACAACACTGTAGGATATTTGCATGTTTCCACATACAACACTCCATGATTATAATTGTGTGCGAACGTTAAAAGTAAAATAATTTTATAACACTTGATTATATTTGCATGTTACCACATACATCCCATGGGGGTTGCATGTTTCTTCCAAGTTACCAATCCATTTTACAAATCTATCTCGATGCACATTATCAATACATCCCATGTGGGTTACACACTTTTAACCCTCTATTTCTAAGACACTTCATGTGATGTGTTAAGTCCTTTTTCCTTCTTCTTAATTGGTTTTATCTTTATGAGATAGTAAAATACATTGATAGAAGATAAACTCTAGAAAATAGTACATTGACAGAAGACAAACTCTAGAAAATAGTACATTGACAGAAGACAAACTCTAGTTTATTGTACATTGACTCCAACTATAGTTACAAATTATTATGCCTTGCCCTTTTTTTAAGTGTTTCCTCATCATTTCATAAATAATATCTTTGACTATTATAAAAAATAGGGAATTGTGAAATCTATAACTTTGTGTAAACTATCAAAACTACCAAGTCAAAAAAGAATATTTTAAACCCCACGTTAAATTCTTGGGGTTTTTATTTTATAAAAGCATTACATATGTGTTTGAGAGTTTTCTAAAAGTTTCTTATCTAGGAACTCTTTTATTTTCTTTAAAAGAGTAATATGCACAATCCTATCTTGAAATATGAAGAGTTCGTTGTACCGAAAAATGTGTATTTTAGAAATCCCTTATCTATGAAAGTTGGCATTTTAGATACATTGCTTTTATCATTTGAAGGTATTAAAACTTAACCCCTTTTTCAAAACAATTATGAATATTTTTACTTTCTCATTTATAAAATCCCTTATATATGTAAACTTGTCTACAAGTCCATCAAAATTAGACTCCACTCTCCTAAAATTATGTGATAGATTCTTTCCTATGTGAACCTTCCAAGAGCCTAGGAGTTTTGCATTAGTCTCACAAATATGTTAAAATTGGTGTAGTTTGTTGAGGTTCACACTCACAAAAATGCTAAAATTGATGAAGGCATTCAATTATGGGTGGGTGAGTAATTGTCTGGTTCTACCGATACCAGTGGTTGGGTGGTGGCTAACCCATGGGCCGAATGGGGTAGTCTGGAATCAGTGGAGTTTTAATAATTAAATTGAAATAATAGGAATACGCTTAGAATTCAAGTAGTTAAATAAAACCTGAAGAATTTCTCAAATAAGTAGATCAACGTTTGTGTGCCTGATTTTGGTTAGGAAAAAAGAGTTGATTTCCTCAAATGATTAGATCAACGGCTGTGCCTGATTTCGATTAGGAACAAGCATTGATTTTTTCAAATTAAGTCAGTGATAGTTTTCCTTCTATCTAGTTTAATCAGGTAAAGGATAGTTTAGTCTCTTGACCCCGTTAGTTAAGAAAATCAAAATGGTGGAATCGTTCCCGTTTTTTAGGCAAGGGAATTTTTTTTGGTTTCGGTTTCGGAATGACCACCAGATTAGTCTTGTGTTCGGACATTGGAGGGCGAGGTGTCGAGTGGAAAACCCTGCCCACGTAAGAGGAAGCTACTTTCGCTGCTAGCAACTAGGAATCCGGTGCGCGGAGGGCATAGAGGGGTCTCATAGCTGGTATCAGAGCGCTGTTGTAAACTTACAAAACAACAGCAGAAATTGCCTAAAATTTAAAAGTAAATCTGGGAAATAATGTTTTCACTTGTTAAGAATATGTTTGAAATGAACTTCATAAATTGAAAACTCATTAATTGAACTGGATTTTTAGATGGATACCCCAAATCTGTCTAGCATTCTTGGACTCTCCCAGAGTTAGGATATGATCGCCTTTACCTTAGAAAATCTCATCAACTCCGCTACAACCCGTGAAAGCAGAGTGAGACTCGCGTCGTCACTTTGAGGATCTATACTTTCCTGATTTAGTAGAGCGACGTCAGCATATGTGGTTCTCTGGAGGGTGAAGTATTCGCGTCAATACCAATCAATGACAGACTCAGACAGAATATCTCGCTAGCCATGATCTTGATAAGGCTAGGAGTTGTTCATTATGTACAACTCTATAATCACTCACCCCAGAGTTTTAGAATTTCTTGCCGTATTTTTAGACTTCTTAGCTGCTTTATTCCTAGGAGAAGAATTACAGCACCATTATCAGTGATGAATCGTGTATATCATAGCATGTCTCCATCACAGTATCGCCTTTTTATGCGTACACGATGGAGGCGGCGACTTTTGGAGCCGAGACGCTCTATGTATATATCAAAAACTTTTGATAATAAATGATGTTTTGCAAAAGATTCCAAATTGTTTTTGTGGTTGTGAATATTGGTTAACAAAATTATCAGGAGTGAATCTTGTTTTCAAGAATTATGATGGAACATTTAATTGTTTAAGAAATAAATCTCAAAAATTACATAAAGCGGATGCCAAAGTTAAATTGACAAAAATATCGTTTTGTCAGAATCATGAGGCGCGCGGCCCATGGTAGGTAGCTGGATCCTCTTATCGATGATGAAGAGCTAGATGCAGACATTCGTAAATCGCTGCACCGATCCCAACTTGGTCCCTTCAAGGGTGAAAGGGAACAGTTAGGAGGTAGTGGAAAAATGGATCGAGGCAATGGAAGAGTATTTTGATGTAACCGGTTATAACGAGAAGAGCAAGATGGCTCTCACCAGATTAAAAATTGTGGAAACGGCCAGGGTTGCATCATGGAGGAACCATTGCGAGACAAACCGTCTCAACCGAAATACCAAGACCTGGTTAGATCTTAAAGCTTACCTTAGGAAGAGGTTTTGTCCACGGGCTTCCTTGAAACCAAAATGAATGAGTTCTTGGAACTGACGTAGGATAGCCAGACGATTGAAGAATACCATTAGGCATTTGCCCTTCTCCTCTCAGATCTTCTCCATTTTTGGATGAAGAGCAGCTGATGGCCAGATTTATTCGAGGGATGAACGAGCCGTTGGACACTTTAGTGAAAAATGCCAAACCAGTCTCAATGGTGGCAGAAGCTATCAGAATGGCAAAGGACTTTGCCAAAGCATTTGTTGTTAAGGTCCCGCCAAAGCCTACACCCTCAAACTTTAAAAGGTTCCAAACCCCGAGAAGTGCTTCAAACTTTCCACCCCCAAAGAGGCAGCAAGGCCCTAATTAGAATCAAGATACTGGGAAATTCAGAAGTGAAGAAAGACCCTTCCCTCAGAACACTTTCTGGAGCCCCACCTTTTTCAAGGATTCAGAGGGATGAGCTTAGAAGTGAGAACATGTGTTTTGGGTGTCAGGGTTTCGGTCACCAGCTTAAAGACTGCCCGACTCCTGCCATGTCAAGAGGACAGGGAAGTCAAGGACCCAGAGTGCAGAGACCAGCCCCTTTGTATCATTCAAATCAGGGTCCGTCTCGCCAAAATCACGGCAATCCCAGGAGGGTTCCGCCCCAATCTGCAGCAGTCAGAGCAGCTACAATAGCAGAAGTAGTGGAAGAGCAGGAATAGAATTATGAGAGAATTATTAGTCAAATGGAAGTTCTATCCTTTTGAAGGCGCTACATGGGAGAAAGAAGCCGAACTGATGCGGATTTACCCCCAGTTTGCGAGATGAGGACATCTCGCGTTTTTCAAGCGGGAGAGGATATAAGATTCCTCCCTAGCCCCTCAAGATGTCCAGTTTCTTCCCTTGTAATCAATCCCCTTTTCAGAATAATAAAAGATCTTGTTTCTACCTGTTTTGGCCTAGAGAGAGAAAATATTCTAGAGAGAGATAATTTAGTTTTTAGATATCTTTGCATGGAAAAATATCCCTTCTTTTTAAAATAAATTCCCCCGAAATAGAAGTTTAAAAAGAAATTCCTAAGGTGCATTAGAAATAAATTATAATGTGCACAAAAGACCTTAGTAGCCTAAGGGTCAACATTTTCTGAAAATTTTGGATTATGGTCCAATTAAGGTTCCTATGGACCAATAAGATTAATCCAAATGTAGGGAGGAGGTAAATTGAAGAATAAAAGAAAACCCCCCCAAAAATGAGTAAATGCTCACATAAGATGAAGAGTGGACCAAGGACCAAAGAAAAGAATAAAAAAAATTGAATTTTGACACCTCAGAGTGGGGATCTCCCCTCATGAAGTAGGTGCCTTTTTCTCATCATTACCCCCAATTTTTAATCAATAAAATGAGATATATTTATCTCTCCTCTCTCCTGTTTCAAAACTAAATCCAAAAAGTAAGCTGAACTGACCCAAAAAGTAAGTTGAATTGACCCAAAAATGGTCAGAAATTGACCAAACTGATCTGAAAAATTCTAGAATTAGTTTTCCTGGTTAGAGGCTCACTTTTTCCTATAAATAGAAGCCTCCCCCTTTGTAAAAGCCTAATGGTGTTTATGCACTGTTATCTACTCCTGCCCTAAGCCATGTACATTGAATTTTTTAATAATTCAATTGTTTTTGGCCTAATCCTCTCCAAAGTGAATTGGTGGTGGCCACTCTTGCTTCAAACAAGAGTAGAACTCTCAATCCCTCAAGCCAAAGGAGAGCTTACAAGCTCCATGTAAGCTAATCTTCTTACTTGTTTATGATTTTTTTTGGAAAATCTATGGTTTTCTTGATTTTTATGTTTTGAAATTGATTGAATTGAATTCAAATGCTATGCCTTTGATGAAAAGGCCACCCCCTTCTCTTCTTTACATTCTAGCCTTTCTTAATCCTAAAGAGGTTAACTAAGGGATTAATTAAACTCTTCTTATTGTTTACTCTCTTGAATTTAAAAAATTGTGTAGATTAGAGTTCTATAATTCTAAATTGGGCTAATTAAGTTAAGTGTAGATAGATAAAAATGAGAAATGGTCAGCCATACAAAGGAGGTTATGGCAAAATTTTCCAGAATTTTGTGAAAAAGAAAGTTTGTTTTTATGTTATTCCAAAAGAGTAATTCCCACCATTTTTGCATCTAAAAGAAATATTCTAATTACTCCATGTACATATTCACCTATGAATATGCATGGATATCACTGATATTAATTATTAAAATTGATTTCTATGCATAGAAAGATGCATAATGGAAATTTTTAATTATAAAATTGTTATTCTTATTAAAATTGATTTCTATCCATAGAAAGATGCATAATGGAATTTTTTTATTATAAAACTGTTATTCTTATAAAAATTGATTTCTATGCATAGAAAGATGCATAATGGAATTTTTTTATTATAAAAGTGTTATTCCTATTAAAATTGATTTCTCTACATAGAAAGATGCATAATGGATTTTTTTAATTATAAAAGTGTTATTCTTATTAAAATTGATTTCTATGCATAGAAAGATGCATAAAGAAATTTTTTTATTAACAAAAGTGTTATTCTTATTAAATTTGATTTTTATGTATAGAAAGATGCATAAAGGAGTTTTTATAATTACAAAAGTGTTGTTATTACTATATTGATTTTTATGCATAGAAAGATGCATAAAGGAAATTTTTTTGTTACAAAAGTGTTATTCTTATTAAATTTGATTTTTATGCATAGAAAGAGGCATATAGGAATTTTTTTATTACAAAAGTGTTATTATTATTAAAATGATTTTTATTACAAAAGTGTTATTCTTATTAAATTGATTTTTATGCATAGAAAGATGCTTAAAGGAAATTTTTTTATTATAAAATGGTTATTCTTATTAAATTTGATTTTTATGCATAGAAAGATGCATAAAGGAATTTTTTTATTACAAAAGTGTTATTCTTATTAAAATTTATTTTTATGCATAAAAAGATGCATAAAGGACTTTTTTTATTACAAAAGTTTTATTCTTATTAAATTTGATTTTTATGCATAGAAAGATGCATAAAGGAAATTTTTTATTACAAAAGTGTTATTCTTATTAAATTTGATTTTTATGCATAGAAAGATGCATAAAGGAAAATTTTTTATTATAAAAGTGTTATTCTTATTAAATTTGATTTTTATGCATAGAAAGATGCATAAAGGAATTTTTTTAATTACAAAAGCGTTATTCTTATTAAAATTGATTTTTATGCATAGAAAGATGCATAAAGGATTTTTTTTAATTACAAAAGTGTTATTCTTATTAAAATTGATTTTTATGCATAGAAAGATACAGAAAGGAAAATTTTTTAATTATAAAAGCGTTATTCTTATAAAAATTGATTTTTATGCATAAATAGATGCATAAAGAAATTCTTTTTTAAGTGTTATTCCCATTGAATTTGATTTTTATGCATAAATAGATGCATAAAGAACTTTTATATCAAAATTAGAATTCTCTTAAATTCTATGAGTATTTGATAAATAAATAATTAAATACTCTAAGAGAGAAATTTCTATCGTTTTATATTCACATGGATTATGAAAAGAAAATTCAAGAAATCTATCGAGATCGAAATATTCAGATAAATGATTAATTTATTTCTCATTGGAATTCGTAACTAATTTAGAAATCAGTTAAGTGAATATTCAAAGAAAGAAATTTAGTAAAATAGTAACTAAATTATCAAACCTTTTCGAGAAAGATAGTTCAAGAAAAATCTTATCCGACTCAAACCTTGAATCAGACTATGACCAAGACCAAACTCTTTCGTCAGTTTTAAGGAAAGAAGGTGTCACCAGTTTAGAAAAATACACTCAAAACTCCCACCAAATCTGAAACTAAGTTTGAGACCCTTCGAATTGATATGTGGATCAAGGTTATAGAATTCGAGGAGTTGTAGTATGAAATTCAGAATTTCGATCATGAAGTTTTGGGAATACTGATTTAAGAAAAACTCCCTGTATTCAAAAGAAAATCAAACTGAAACCTTGCATAGAAACCCTGTTTTCTTAAAGGATTGTCTTACGCCAGAATGCTGGAGGGAGAATTTGGTATATGTTTTTCTAAGGGAAGTTCGGTTGCAACAGTTGGCGGGGAGTGTTCAAAGGACGACTCACGCAGCAAAGCTTGACCAGCCTTGGTATAGTTGAAAAATGGTACGCTTCCGGTACGATGGATGAGGGCCAATGAAGCGGTCCCTAAGTGAAGTGCCAGGACACCTAAGGAGGATCCTGGAGGGTTCTGACCAGGCGATGCATGGGCTCGCGGTGCCTAGGACACCCATGCATATGTTGTGGAAGATATGTATGATGGGACGAAATGATTATTGTAATCTGTTACTGGGTCTCGTTTGCTGACAAGTTGGTCTCAACGGAGAGTTTAGAGTGATATTGTTTTTTTGAGAAACAAGGGGCTGGATGGAATTTTTGAGTTATGACATTTGTAACCAATAGTTGTTTGTCAATGGATTATTTTATAAGTTAAAGTTTTAAAGAGGAGTGTGTGCATATCTGTATTCGAAAGCAAAAGTTAAGAAAGGCATTCAATTATGGGTGGGTGAATAATTGTCTGGTTCTATCGATACCAGTGGATGGGTGGTGTGGCTAACCCATGGGCCCAGATGGGGTTAGGTTGGAATCAGTGGAGTTTTAATAATTAAATTGAAATAATAGGAATACGCTGAGAATTCGAGTAGTTAAATAAAAACTTGAAGAATTTTTCAAATGAGTAGATCAACGGCTGTGCCTGATTTCAGTTAGAAAAAAAGCATTGATTTCCACAAATGATTAGATCAACAGCTATGCCTGATTTTGGTTAGAAAAAAGCATTGATTTCTTCAAATTAAGTCAGTGATAGTTTTCCTTCTATCTGGTTTAATCAGGTGAAGAATAGTTTAGTCTCTTGACCCCGTTAGAAAATTCGTTATTAAGAAAATCAAAATGGTGGAATCGTCCCCGTTTTTCGGGAAAGGGAAATTTTTTCGGTTTCGGTTTCGGAATGACAACCAGATTAGTCTCGTGTTCGGACATTTGAGGGCAAGGCCCCGAGTGGGAAACCCTGCCCCGCGGCGCAAGAGGAAGCTACTTCCGCTGCTAAGCAACCGGTAAGCTAGTGCGCGGAGGGGGCAGAGGGGTCTCACAGCTCGTATTAGAGTGTTGTTGTAGACTTACGAAACAGCAGCAAAAATTGCCTAAAATTTTAAAGTAAATCTGGGAAATAATGTTTTCACTTGTTAAGATTATGTTTGAAATGAACTTCATAAATTGAAAACTCATAAATTGAACTGGATTTTTAGATGGATACCCCAAATCTGTCTAGCATTCGTGAACTCTCCCAGAGTCAGGATATGATCGCCTTTGCCTTCAAAAATCTCATCAACTCCGCTACAACCCGTGAAAGCAGAGTGAGACTTGCTCGTCACTTTGAGGATCTATACTTTCCTGATCGAGTAGAGCGATGTCAGCATATGTGGTTCTCTGGAGGGCGAAGTATTCGCATCAATACCAATCAACGACAGAGACTCAAACAGAATATCTCGCTAGCCATGATCTTGATAAGGTTAGGAGTTGTTCATTATGTACAACTCTATAATAATTCACCCGAAATTTTAGAATTTCTTACCGTATTTTTAGACTTCTTAGCCGCTTTATTTCTAGGAGAAGAATTATAGCACCATTATCAATGATGAATTGTGTATATCATAGCATGTGTCCATCGCAGTATCGCCTTTTTATGCGTACGCGATTAAGGCGGTGACTTTTGGAGACGAGACGCTCTATGTATATATCAAAAACTTTTGATTAATAAATGATGTTTTGTAAAAGATTCCAAATTGTTTTTGTGGTTGTGAATATTGGTTAACAAAATGATCAGAGTGAATCTTGTTTTCATCAAGAATTATGATGGAATATTTATTTGTTTAAGAAATAAATCTCAAAAATTAAATAGTCATAAATTTGATGACTATTCATAAATCTGATGACAAAGTTAAATTGACAAAAATATCATTTTTGTCAGAATCATGGGGCGCGCGGCCCGTGGTAGGCAGCCGGATCCTCTTACCAATTATGAAGAGTTAGATCTAGATGATCGTAAAGCCGAGATGCCTCCGATTCGGGAAGTAGATCATGAGATAGAATTGATCCCCGGAGCTCAGCCAGTAGCCCAGCGCATGTACAAAATGCCAGTCCCTGAAGCCATTGAACTCAAGGAACAGCTTAGGCAGTTGTTAGAACAGGGGTTTATAAGACCCAGTGTTTAACCTTGGGGAGCGCCAGTTCTCTTTCAGAAAAAGAAGGATGGAACGTTAAGACTCTATGTGGATTATAGAGGTCATAATCAGCTGACTGTTAAGAATAAGTATCCTATCCCCAGAATTGATGAGCTTCTGGAGAGGCTAAATGGAGCCCAGATCTTCACAAAGATAGATCTCAAATTAGGGTATTACTAGATCAAGATATCTCAAAGACAGCCATCAATACTCGCTATGGGCACTATGAATCTATCTTCACAAAGATAGATCTCAAATCAGGGTATTACCAGATCAAGATATCTCGAAGACAGCCATCAATACTCGCTATGGGCACTATGAATTTACTGTCATGCTGTTTGGATTAACAAATGTCCCAGCTACATTCAATCGCCTAATGCAAGACATTCTTAGAGAATACTTGGATGATTTTGTTCTTGTTTTCTTTGATGATATTCTGATTTACTCAAAGAATGCAGCTGACCACCATGAAGCTCACGTCCGTAAAGTTCTTGAGATTCTAAGGAAGCACCAACTCTTTGCAAAAAAGAGCAAATGCACTTTCTCTGTCGACCATGTTGAATACTTGGGCTTTCTAGTATCCAAAGACGAAATTTCTCCAGATTCGGCAAAAGTCCAGGCAGTCATAGATTGGCTTGAACCAAAGACAGTGAAAGAAGTCAGGGGATTCTTGAGACTAACTGGTTGGTATAGAATTTTTATACCTAAGTATGCTCTCATAGCTTCCCCCCTGACTAATCTTCTCAAGAAGAATACCCCGTTTCAATGGTCTGCTAGGTGTCAGAGCGCTTTTGATAAGCTGAAGACCGCCTTGGTAACCAATCCCGTTCTGAAGTTGCCAAATTTCTCTCTATCCTTTTGAGGTAGTAACTGATGCCAGTGGTTTTGCCCTGGGAGGTGCGCTCATGCAGGAAGGTTATGCAGTGGCCTATGAATCCCGAAAACTCAGTACGCATGAGAGAAATTATGCTGTCCATGACCTGGAGCTACTTTCAGTAGTCTATGCCTTGAAGTTGTGGAGATATTACCTATTGGGTCAAAGATTCACTTTGATGTGACAGATCATCAGACCTTAAAGTGGATCTTCACTCAAAAGGATCTCAACATGCGCCAAAGAAGGTGGATGCAGACCCTGCAGGAATTTGATTTTAAAATCAAGTACCCCCCAGGCAAAGAAAATGTGGTAGCAGATGCCCTCAGCAAAAAAGCCTCCTTGCTTGCAATCACAGTGGTGTCAAATCCATTGATTAATGAAGCAAGAGAGAAGATCATGCAGGATAGATTCTTTGGCCCTATTGCTACCCTACTTATGGAGGAAAGCAAAACTCCTCATCAAGAGTTGAACCGAGTTCAAGGGTACAGTTTGGTGGATGAAGGAATTATGTATTATAATAGCAGGCTATACATTCCCAAACAATGATGAGGGAACTAAGGGTCAAATTCTGAATGAAGCCCATGATAGCCTTATAGCAAGACATCCAGGTTTCATCAAGACCTACATGTCTGTAAAGAAAAGCTTCTTTTGGCCTGGACTAAAAATGGATGTACTTAATCATGTACGTCAATGCCTGATATGTGAGAAAGTCAAAGCCGAGAGGGTAAAAATTCCTGGGAAGATACATCCATTAGACATCCCCCAGATGAAGTGGGAATGTATCAGGATGGATTTTATTACTAGACTACCTTCAGTGCAATCAGGTTACAACTCCATCTTCGTGGTAGTTGACAGACTAACCAAAGTTGCCCATCTAATTCCAGTAAAAGAAACCTACACTGCAATGGATGTGGCCAGAGTTTTCCTCAAGGAAATCTTCAGATTGCATGGCCTACCCAGGAGAATAGTAAGTGATCGAGATCCCAAATTCACGTCAAGATTGTGGACTGCATTCTTCGAAGCAGTAGGAAATTTCTTGGATCTCAGCATAGCTTACCACCCCGAGACCGATGGTCAAACAGAAAGGGTGAACCAAGTAATCGAAGATATACTTCGGTCATGCTGTGGTGGCAGGGAATCCAAGAAGTGGCTAAGCTATCTGCACCTAGTCGAATTCGCCTACAATGCTTCTTATCACCGAAGTATTAGGATGAGTCCTTTCAAAGCTCTATATGTATGGACAAGACTGCCTATAACACCATTAACTTGGTTTGACCCATTGATTAGGGTCGAGATGTCCAGACAGATGCTTGACGATATGAAGCAGCAGATGCAGTCAATCCGCAAGGATATAAAAGCTGCCCAGGATAGACAAAAGCAGTATGCAGATAAGAAGAGGTCAGATAGAAAACTCGAAGAAGCAAATATGGTCTTCATTTGAGTACGCCCCAAAAGAAGTTCTCTATCTCTTGGGAAGTATAAGAAGTTATCCCCCAGATACTCCCGCAGATACTGTGGGCCATATCTGATTACAAAAAAAGTAGGTGACTTGGCCTATGAACTTCTTCTGCCTCCTCATCTTAAAGTACATAATGTATTTCATGTCAGCCTACTTAAGAAGTATGTACCGAGCCCGAATCATGTGCTTCATGATGAACTCTTAACTTCTTCAACCCAAGGGCAGATGAAACTCCAACGTGAAGAAATCCTTAATGTTCGAGAGAAGGTTCTCAGGAATAGAATTCTAAGAGAATTATTAGTCAAATGGAAGTTCTATCCTTTTGAAGACGCCACCTGGGAGAAAGAAGCTGAACTGATGCGGATTTAACTCCAGTTTGCGAGATGAGGACAAATCGCATTTTCAAGTGGAAGAGGATGTAAGATTCCTCCCCAGCCCCTCAAGATGTCCAGTTTTTTCCCTTGTAATCAATCCCCTTTTCAGAATAATAAAAGATCTTGTTTCTACCTGTTTTGGCCTAGAGAGAGAAAATATTCTAGAGAGAGATAATTCAATTTTTAGATATCTTTGGATGGAAAAATATCCCTTCTTATTAAAATAAATTTCCCCGAAACTGAAGTTTAAAAAGAAATTCCTAAGATGCATTAGAAATAAATTATAATGTGCACAAAAGACCTTAGTCTAAGGGTCAAGATTTTTTGAAAATTTTAGATTATGGTCCAATTAAGGTTCCTATGGACCAATAAGATTAATCCAAATGTAGGGAGGAGATAAATTAAAGAATAAAAGAAAACCCCCCCAAAAATGAGTAAATGCTCACATAAGATGAAGAGTGGACTAAGGACCAAAGAAAACAATTAAAAAACTGAATTTTGACACCTCTGAGTGGGGATCTCTCCTCATGAAGTAGGTGCCTTTTTCTCATCATTACCCCCAATTTTAATCAATAAAATGAGATATTTTCAGCTCTCCTCTCTCCTGTTTCAAAACTAAATCCAAAAAGTAAGCTGAACTGACCCAAAAATGGTCAGAAATTGACCAAACTGATCTGGAAAATTCTAGAATCAGTTTGCCTGGTTAGAGGCTAACTTTTTCCTATAAATAGAAGCCTCCCCCTTTGTAAAAGCTTAATGGTGTTTATGCACTTTTACTCTACTCTTGCCCTGAGCCATCTACATTGAACTTTTTAATAATTCAATTGTTTTTGGCCTAATCCTCTCCAAAGTGAATTAGTGGCCACTCTTGCTTCAAACAAGAGTAGAACCCTCAATCCCTCAAGCCAAAGGAGAGCTTACAAGCTCCATGTAAGCTAATCTTCTTACTTGTTTATGAATTTTTATGAAAAATCTATGGTTTTCTTGATTTTTATGTTTTGAAATTGATTGAATTAAAGTCAAATGCTATGCCTTTGATGAAAAGGCCACCACATTCTCTTCTTTACATTATTCCAGCCTTTCTTAATCTTAGAAAGATTAACTAAGGGATTAATTAAACTCTTCTTATTGTTTACTCTCTTGAATTTAGAAAATTGTGTAGATTAGAGTTTTATAATTCTAAATTGGGTTAATTAAGTTAAGTGTACATAGATAAAAATGAGAAATGGTCAGCCATACAAAGGAGGTTATGGTAAAATTTTTTAAAATTTTGTGAAAAAGAAAGTTTGTTTTTATGTTATTCCAAAAGAGTAATTCCCACCAATTTTGCATCTAAAAGAAATATTCTAATTACTCCCTGTACATATTCACATATGAATATGCATGGATATCACTGATATTAATTATTAAAATTGATTTCTATGCATAAAAAGATGCATAATGGAATTTTTATTATTATAAAAGTGTTATTCTTATTAAAATTGATTTCTATGCATAGAAAGATGCATAATGGAATTTTTATTATTATAAAAGTGTTATTCTTATTAAAATTGATTTCTATGCATAGAAAGTTGCATAATAGAATTTTTTTATTTATAAAAGTGTTATTCCTATTAAAATTGATTTCTATGCATAGAAAGATACATAATGGATTTTTTTTAAATTATAAAAGTGTTATTCTTATTAAAATTGATTTCTATGCATAGAAAGATGCATAAAGGAATTTTTTTTATTACAAAAGTGTTATTCTTATTAAATTTGATTTTTATGCATAAAAAGACGCTTTAAGAAAATTTTTTTATTACAAAAGTGTTATTATTATTAAATTGATTTTTATGCATAGAAAGATGCATAAAGGAATTTTTTTTATTACAAAAATGTTATTCTTATTAAATTTGTTTGCTCTTGCGTTCATGGGCATGCAATATTGGAGCATCCCACATCATGCGAAGAATAGAATAAAGCGTACTTATCGATATTTATCTTTAGAGTGTGAAGCAAGCTTTGAACACAAAAAAGATAAATCGTAAACTCTAAAAATCTCTTTAAAGTGTGAAGCAAGCTTCGAACACAGTAAAGGATAAAACCTGTTATCTATATTTCACATTATCTTTAAAGTGTGAAGCAAGCTTGAAACACAATAAAAGACAAATCCTACTTAGACTTTATCTTTCAAGTGTGAAGTAAGCTTCAAACACAATGAAAGACAAAACTAATTTTTGTTTTCTAAAATATATGTACAAGTGTGAAGTAAACTTTAAACACATGTACACATATAACTAAACCTATATCTAAGGTTCTTTTACTTAATATATTAGAAATATTTTTAATTTTATAATTTTAGAAGCACTACATTAGAAGGAAATGCCTCTTTTTTTTAGCTTACAACCTTTAGATATTGAAAGTCGTGCACATAGTACATTGGAAATGATGTACTATTTTTATAGTGATTTATTTCGATATCGATAACTTTATCGATCAATAAAGTTATTGATCGAAATGTAATGTTATGACTAGCTCGAGGGCTAATCAATGCGCGTTTGTGCTTAACATCATTGCCCATAAGGAATCTAACCATATCATGGTAGAATTTTCAAGTGGAACCATGGAAGTTTTAGTTTTTATTTCAGCTTTAGTTCCCGTTTTGGTTTCATACATTCACTTTCATCCTCTTCTTGGCTTGTAGCTTTTTCAAGAGTGCCCAATGTGTACAATGGCACACTTGGTCCTTTGACTACTTCAACTAAGGTCTGTTTGGAAACTTGCAAGAGTTTTAACATTCTGTCTTTCCAGGAAGAATGCAATTCCCATTCTCTTGGAGGCTTGTCCCAGTGTGGGTGGAAATAACTGGGCTTCCTCCTTGGCTTAGACCTGCAGTTCGGGATATTGCATGCACTTTGGGCCCAGTATTACATCTTCCAAGTGATGATGCTGAGGGTCGGTAGGCTAACAGTGTATGTATCTCTTGGAATACTAAGGTTGAGACTCCTAAAACTATAGAGGTTGATTTAGGTGAATTAGGAAAACTGAAATTAGGTCTTAAATTTTATCATTTTTTAAAGGTGCGAGGGATTTAGGCATATAGGGAAAATTATTTAGGGCTGCTGCATGCAAAATCCGATGAACACGAGAAAATGGTATCTCAAGGAGAAGCAAGTGGACTACACATTTGTGGCACTCATAGAGAATCCTGTTGGGACAAGGCCTGCAATCAGAATCTCGTCAAAAAAGGGGGATGTGTTGGAGAAGCAAACCCCTAGAGGATGCACTATTGAAGCCATGATGGAAGCCTGCATTTAGTTGGGTTACCAAATCTCTTGGGAACAATACAATTATGTGATGGAGGAAAATAGATAGAATCTCTTATGTAAAGTAAAGGTTTGTGATGGAGGAAAATAGATAGAATATGTTATGTAAACTTTTGAATGGAGACAAGTAAAGGTTTATGACTTGATGGTGTATTGAGTTCACTTTTCTTGATTAAATGGGTCTGGATGTAAAAGTGATCCTATTGGTCCCCCCCCCCAAAAAAAAAAGAGTACTGGTTTTCATTAATAAAAATCTTGCTAAATTTTGTGGTTTTCTAAAGGATGAAGTTAAATTCAATTTCCGTGAGCACTGATGGGGAGGAACAGTTTCTCAGTTGGATGGAAACCTATGCAGGCAATAATAATCGGAGAGATTGTGAGGTTTTCAAGAGGCAAACTAACCTTGGAAGAAGCTAGGGTCAGAGGTATGCCAAGATTTACAATCTTTTCTGCCTTAAAACTCTTTCACATGACAGTCCATTGGGCAAAGATTGTGGAAGAAGCTAGGGTTATGGTTTGTGGAAGAATTTAGGGTTAAGGCTGTAAAAGGATATGCCAGAACTTCGGGCTAGGGTTGTACTGGTTATGTATGAGTAGGGTTAGGTTTGCGGAGATCAGGAATTCCAGAAATCCATTTTGAACCAGTAGAACTGGAATGTGAAGCTCTGCTAAAGTACCCATCATGAAAACTTTGATTGGATGGAAGGAGTTAGATTTAGGGTTGGTGTTGACTGTGGAGAATAGGAGTATCAAGCCCTGCAAGTAGGCGTTTAAGCTAGCTCACACGCAGGCCTTTATTGATACTACCTAGGGAAGAGCACTTCACTTCAGCGGAAATCAGGCTTTGGGTCGGGGTTAGGGTGAGGGTTGATATCAAGCTCTCCAAGGAGGCATTTTGAACTAGCCTAGTAGAGTAGAGCATTCCAGCAGACAGTAGGGAAAAGGAACAGCAATATTAATTCCAAGCAGACAAGTGAAATCTCTGTAATGCTGGATTTGGTTAATCTTATCTATCTACAAACCTTCACTTAAAAACATCCTTTAGTACTCCAAGCAAGCACTGCCCTTTCAAATATTCTGCTACATTAGACAGCAGGCCAGCCACGGGACGAGCAGTTGAAATTTTTTACTTGGTCACATCTGCATGACATGTTCGAGGTGACATGGGGTTTGAGTCTGTATCCATCCAATGATTGCATGCCAAGCCTTACTTTAGAGATCCAGAGTCAGCAAAGCTTGAAGAATTACACAATGTTGTCATGCATCAACAGAGCGTTGGATTTGAGGTGGCAGATCGCACAGCAACATTCAAGTCTGCCCACATGAAGCACGCATGGGACGTTGGCAATTTAAAGAAAATGTTGGCACCACGAAGGGCGGAGATTTTAGAAGATTAATTAAGGAAGCCAAACTAGATGAAGCAGTTCAGGCTGCTGAAAATATGGATCATCATCAAGTTCCCATAACAAAAGACATTTTTGTCTGCCTTTTGCAGGGATGCACCACAAAGAAAGACTTGGAAGCTGGCAAGCGTGTGCATAGGCTTATGGTCAGAAATAGACTTGGTTCGAATTCATATTTGTGTGATCATCTTATCCGCCTGTTTGCGTCATGTGAGAATCTGGTGGAGGCAAACCGTGTGTTTTATGAAGTTTCAAGACCCACCATTTATACATGGAATGCCATAATCTCTGCACATGTGAAGCTTGGAGAATGTGAGAGAGCGCTTGCAGTGTACGAGAAAATGCAGCAGGAAGGCACAAAGCCAGCAAAGGTCACGTTTTTGTTCCTTCTAAAAGCATGTGCAAGTATGCAAGCCCCAGGGCTTGGACGGCGCATACATACTCAGATTGTGGAAAGTGGGCTTCATACAGATGTTGTTGTTGGGAGTACCCTTGTTGACATGTATTGCAAGTGTGGAAACTTGGAGGATGCACATAGAGTATTTGATGGGCTACCAAATCGCAATGCAGTATCATGGGGCACGATGATTGCAGGTTATGTCCAGAGTGGGCATGCTTTCCTTGCCCTCGAACTTTTCGATACAATGCAACAAGAGGACACAGAGCCGGATGGGCACACATTCTCTTGCACGTTAAAAGCATGTGGCATCGTGGGTGCTCCTCAGCTGGGGAAGATCATACATAATAAGATTATTAAGTGTGGTTTTGAATCAGACTTGGTTATTGAAAACACCCTTGTTGATATGTATGCCAGATGTGGGGGCCTTGAGGAAGCACGCAAATTGTTCGACACCTTGCTGAAGAGCAATGTGGTGTCATGGGGAGCAATGATCTCTGGATATGTCCAGTATGGAGAGGGTCTTCTTGCTCTCAAACTTTTTCATGAGCTGCAGCAGACGGGGGACGTAAAAGTTGGCAAGTCCACATTCTCATGCACCTTGAAAGCATGTGGCATGGTTGAAGCTGTAGATCAGGGGAAGCTGCTACATGAGCAGATTATAGTGGATGGGCTTCAATCTGATGTGGTGATTGGGAATGCTCTTATTGGCATGTATGTGAAATGTGCTAAGTTAGAGGAGGCTCACAAGGTTTTTAACCTGTTACCCTATAAAAACGTAGTCTCATGGGGGACAATCATATCTGGCTATGCACAGCATGGCTATGGCACTCTTGCCCTTGTCCTCTTTGAAGAAATGCAAGAGCAAGGCATAATGCCTGATGAAGTTATATTTATGTGCGTCTTGAAAGCATGTGCAAGTACAACATCCATAGGTTTAGGTCAGAGGATACATGATCAAATTATCAAAAATCAATTCAATGTAGGTGATGACATACAGAAAACTCTGGTTGACATGTATGTAAAATGCCTTAGGCTAGAAGAAGCACAGAGAGTGTTTGACAGTGTACTAAACAAAGATGTGGTGTTGTGGAGTGTTATGATCAATGGGTATGCCCAGCATGGGCATAGTCTTAATGCTCTCAAACTTTTCATGAAGATGCAAGAGGTAAGCACAAAACCAGACAAGTTCATCTTTTCTTGCAGTCTGAAAGCTTGTAGTGTTATAGGAGCCATAGGACATGGCAGGTGGATACACAATCAAGTAGTCAGAAATGGGCTGGAAACCGATGTGGTTGTTGGAAGTGCCCTTGTTGACATGTATACCTGTTGTGAGAGCTTGGGAGAGGCATGCAGAGTATTTGGAAGGCTGTCAAATAGAAATGAAGTGTCGTGGGGGGCCATAATTACTGGACATGCGCAGAGTGGAAACTGTAGGAAGGCAGCGGAGTTTCTTGAGAGTATGCAAGAGTATGGGTTAAAGCCAAATGATGTGATTATGACCAGTGTGCTTGCCGCTTGTAGTCATGCCGGCCTGTTAGAAGAGGGCTTTCGGTACTTTGACTTCATGCAAAAGAATCACAGTTGGGTACCGAGTATTGAAGGGTATAGCTGCATGGTTGACCTTCTTGGCCGTGCAGGACGCTTCATTGAAGCAAAGGATCTGATGGAAACCATACCAATGCAACCGGATGGTTTTGCATGGGCAGCTTTGCTTACTGGCTGCAGAACGTATTGCAACTCAGAATTTGCAAGAGAATGTTTTGATGGACTTGTTGGATTGAATCCTAGGGAGGCTTCTGGGTATGTCATGATGTCAAACGTTTTTGCTTCTGATGACATGTGGGATGATGTGGACAAAATGAAGGAGCTGATAAGTTGTTTGGGTGCACAGAAGAAGCTTGGGACAACGTGGATAGAGATTGACAACAGCATGCACGAGTTTATCGTAGGAGACACCAGGCATCCTGAGAGTGATATGATTGAAGCGAAGTTGAGGAGGCTCAGCATAGGAGTAAAGAAGAAAGGGTATCTCCCAAAAATGGATCTAGTTTTAGAGGAAACAGGCACATTAAGGGCAAAGGGCAGTGTAGTGACGGTACTTTGATTGAACAGCTTAGGTTGAAAGAGGATTAGGTCCGTGCAGAATGCTAAAACATCTTCCATCATGTCATACCCTATGCCGGATGTCTATAAAGGCACCCATGCCGGATGTCTCTGTTATCGGCAGGTGGGGGAAGGAACTACTCAGTATCTGCTTACATGTGTATGTATGTGATTGAGCCTCTATTTTATGGTGTTCTGTGCCCCATCAAAGAGCATGATTTTCTCCTCAGCTCTCTCAAGGAGGTGTTCACACCATCAAACTGAATTCCTGAGCAGAAGCCTACAAAGACAAACCTTTTCGATTGCGTTAGTGACTGTTGTCACTAACACACTCAAAAAGTTCAGGAGTGCAACAACACAGTCTCTCAGCAGTGTGAGAGCGCTTCTGACTAATGAGTCAGAGATTGCATCATAGAGTACATACACTCTCAGGACATTTCTAAGCTAGAAGTGGACTAGAAGCTGAGCTTGAGAGGACGGAGTTGAGCTTGGGTGACAGACATGTCCAAACTTCAAAGTAAAAGCTTTGGATCAAATGAGGTAAGGTCTTCTTGGAGTGCCATATGCTTTTATAAGTGTGTTTTCTATGGTGTTTGGAGGTGGTGGGCGGTTTTCAACCGAAGATTTTTGTAAATGTACTAAATCAGCTGAGTGGCTTATGGGCAGCTTCATGGGGAGGTGGGAAATCTGGTGCAAGGTACAAGTATTGTCTTCCAGTTTCTGGTGACATCTTCAAGGTAGCCATTAAGGAGAATTACATGGACAAAGTTTAAGGTGGAGCCTAGTGCTGAGCAGGTCTGTATCAGTAAGCAGGAAGAGCCAAAATATTGGTTACACTACTCTATGTTAAAAAATGCGAACATACGCAAGCAAAAACACATACTATACGTAACAATCTATAATATTAATGTATACACTCCCAGGAAATACTTCGGAGAGGAAGTGTGTCACCTCTCCACCTGCATACAAATGTGGATATTTATATTTATATCTTCACAAATTGTCTTGGAACAAGGTTACAAATTGAAGGTCTTGTAGGCAGAGACACTAGACTGGTTATGTAGGCTGAGATGACAACTTATAGGGTATTGGAAGCACATGCTTTACATATGCTTTGGTATTGCTTATGCCTACATTTTGATGATTGATGCTTGGCACTAAAGAGAAAATTTGCTAAAACTATGTGGTACATACACTCTTGAAATGACTGAGATTTTGAGATGCATTTATTGGGCATTCAGAATCACCGGTGTCAGGAGTTGCTTGTCCCATGATGGGACTTGGTTGCTAGTGAGTGTTTTCTACTAGGGCTACCTTCTGTGTCCACAGCAAAGGCTTTTCTTGCTATACTAGAGTGTGTGTGTGTGTGTGTGTGTGTGTGTGTGTGCGCTTGCGAGAGTATGTAGGGTATGCTAGGCATTTGGTGCTTTGCTTTGATTATCATTGAGGGAGTGCTTTTGTTTCAATAGGAGTTAGCAAAGCATAAGTCCAACAATATCTCCCCTTTTTTGCAATACAGCCATGCCCACCCTAAAGATGACCCCACTCCTCTTTGCAGCTTTGAGACAGCTGTTGTACCCTCATCAATTCGTGCTATACTAGGTCGAGAAATGCTATATCATTCTTATGTAATAATAGCCAATAATTAAAAAAATAAAAGCAACATACCTCCTATGCATTTGTTTGCTGATGGCAAGAGCCCAAATATTGATTATACTTTTTTGTATTAAAAAATGTGAATATATACAAGCAAAAGCACATATGCAAGGCATAATTTACTATCTTCGATCTATAACATTAATAACATGTAGCCTTCCAAGGAAGGGCACATTCCTTGGGTCTTGAAATATAGTATGCCACCTCTTTATCAACATACACATGTGGGTTCTTATATTTATTTATATATTATATATAGTATGACACTAGTGCAATGGAAGAAAAACATTTCTGTTATATTGAAATATAGAATCTAATAGCATACATAGCAAACATGAGAAAATAATGCCAAACATACTTTGGTTAAACAAAGTGACTAACCTTGCTTTAGATCATACAAATTAACATGATGGCATTCATACATTGTGCACACATGATATTCAAACATGATATGGCAACTTGGCACCTTTTTTTTTCATGAGGTCTTATTCCATTCTTAGTCTCACACAAGAATTTCACTCGGCTACACACACCAGACTTGACTCTTTTCCATTGGAGATACACCAGACTTGACTCTTTTCCATAGGTATCTCCAATTATAATTATGTATGCTTAACACACTCCATCATCATATACTTGTCGTTCTTTTCCCCCCTTTATGAAGTTGTAAATACACTTTGTTGTGCAGATCATTGAAAATTTCCAAATGCCCCATGGATTTTAATATGAATTGTATCACTAATTTTAGTATTGAATTGTTACGAGCACAATCCCATTTAGGATTATTTTTGCAATCACTTCATGATTATACGCTTGTTTTTTGGAAAAATAATCTCAATTTCAACTTCAACTTCAACTTTGCCTGCCTGCCCATGCCTTGTTCTTGAGTACTTTTGTGTATGAAGACTGTACCACACATAACAGACTCAGAAGTTTGGGGGGAGAGGCACGATAAAGAATAATTATAACCTAAATTTCTCAAAAACTTTCCCCCAAAAGATCTCTAGTCCAAAAGTCAAATCCAAGCTCGTTCATGAATGTATTACTATATTCAAATCATAGAGAGAAATCTCATAGGGCACCAAAATGTTTTTTTTTCATTTCCATTAAATACATTACATGAGTTTTCAAGAATAAGATTTTTCTAAGGTTTCATTTTAGTATGTATTGATTAATGCTTGAAAAAGTCAATGCAATCATGACCCTCCTTGCCCTTTCTATTTGCATGCAATTCACCCATATCCTTTCTATTTAAGGTCTCACAATTTATTTAGTATGTAATGATTAATGCTTGAAAAAGTCAATGAAATGATGACCCTCGCCCTTTCTATTTGCATGCATTCACTCGTATCCTTTCTATCTAGGGTCTCACAACTCTCTATAAAAAGCCTCAAAGAGCTTATTTTACGAGTAGAGGGGAGGGAGAGAGAGGAGGAGAGGGAGAGGGTGGAGGACTAACTTCTAAGGTTGTATTAATTAAATGCCACGTCAGTGGCATTTAATTAATACATATCAAAAAGTTGTGTGAATATACATCTCAATAAAGCACATGAACCATAGAGAGTGATGCCCAATCATGGCCCCTCCCGCTAGCTATTAATGGGCAAGATTACCTACCCAATTCTTGGCCCACCCCATGGGTGAAAAGGAACTTGGAATGGCCCCTAGCTTCTCAATATTGTATAAAGAACAAGTTTCACGAAGTTGCTACGTGGGTGGCAGGAATCGGGAGGCTCGGGCATGCAGTTTGGAGGTTCGCGAAGATGGGTGCGATTACTCGTCAACTATAAAAGGTGAAGTCCTTGAAGTTTGAAGTGAAGTTCAAGGCTTTACGTAGAAACAACTTGGCTCTTAAATATTCATGAACCAACGAGGGCATCTTGTGTAAGAAATGATTTTTTAATCTATGAGATTCAAGGAACCCCCTAAATTTAACATAAATGAACATCTTTGGATCCATAATAGGAAAGCACCTTGGGGCTAAATAGAGAGCCATGTAGGCTATAAGAGTTCAAATTCCAACAAGAAATCCCGGTGTGGAATTCCCATGTTATAGTGCCCATGTGCAGTCAAAATGGACTTAGGTATCCAATAACTTTGGCTTGTTTTTATTGTCTCTTTCCCATTGTAGATGGAAGTTAGATGATGTAGCACTGCCATATCTGTCCTCTAGCTGTGATGCAAGATTCTGAGTTACAACCACCATATCCATGTTATGATAGGTGTGCCTCGAATCCAACTCCCACAAAGATGGTAAAGTTGATACCCCATTTAATAGGAATTAGAGGCATTCTATCCTTCTTAGGTATATCAAATCTCTGATATTTATCACACTGCTTTAGAAACTCGACCACATCACTAAATAAAGTTGACCATCATAAGATTCCTTGCATAACCTTGTATCACTAAATAAAGTTGACCATCATAAGATACCTTGCATAACCTTGTATGCCATAGTTTCAGCAACATAATGTTCACCATCTACTCTTGTATGATCACACTTTCTAAATAATAGTAAGAAATTCATCCTCCCACACAAACCTCGTGAAGATGCCATCCTCTCCCCTCTTGTAAATTTTTACAAATATCAATTGATAAGGGGAATCTTCTTTAAGTCCTCTAGCTCCATTAGCTAAATAATTAGCAATCTCTTTGACCCACTCTGGTACCAAGTCAAGTTAGCTGAATAATGAGTAATCTCTTTGACCCACTCTGGTACCAAGTCAAGTTAGTTGAATAATGAGTAATCTCTTTGACCGACTCTGGTACCAAGTCAAGTAGGCCAAATAATGAGCAATATCTTTGACCCACTCTGGTACTAAGTCAAGTCATCCAAATAATAAGCAATCTCTTTGACCTGCTGTGGTACTAAGTCAAGTTGGAAAACAATGGATATTTAGTGAGCTTCAAGAAGATCATCCTCCACTCTAATTGTCACTCTTGATAAATGATCTGCATCAAGAACATGTTTTAACCCCTCCACTCCAGTTGGTGGGATCTCTAATAAATTGGGCTCTCCATTAGTCACTCTTGATAAATGATTAGCATGAACATTTTTTTAACCCCTGGCAGATAACCATTGTACTCCATAAGAATCAACACCACCATGTAATCCTTCGGGTTGCATAGGGTTTGCTTACCCAATATAATAAAGCTTCATGATCTAATGAACACAAACTTGTTGGCCAAAAGATAATGACATTTTTTAATATAATGTACACTATGATAACCCTAGAAATGTTTAAAAACAAGGAAAAACACTAAGAAAGGCAAGTCGAGTACAAAAAGAAAGAAAGTATTGAACAAAATAGTTGTCACCGGGGGGGACAAGCCTGCACATTAAAGATACATGTATGGCAATGAAGATGGTCCTTCTTCATTATTGGATTAAGGGGATTTATTCATTAGTTTGCTTGTGTGATGGTCCTTCTTCATTAAAGGATTAAGATGATTCCTCTTAATTAGTTTTCTTGTGTTCCTAGATGAATATGGTCCTTCCTCATTATTTTGAGATGATTCGTCATTCTCACTTGATGTTTCTATTGACTCAAAGAGTTCAGCTACTCCAACTGTGTATATAGAGGTGTCAATTCCAATTTGGGGCTAGTCTCATAAAAGATGGTTCGTGTGCCTTTGGAAGTACATCAATAGTGGGTCAAAAGATGTATCAGTGGTGCGTACCCAGACTCCTTATGCTCATCTTCTAGGGTGTGACAACATGTGACGCTCCCACTCAATAATCACAATACAATTTAAGAAAAATAGAATTTTGCACAATCTTATTTGAGGAAGAAAGAGAACAATTCTGTATATATCAAGAAATCTTACAATAATCTGGTATGACGCACTCTTGAAGGAAAGAGTTCAAACCAACTGACCACCCCCGAGCTCTCTCTCTCTCATGAAAATCTCACACTCACACTCACACTCACACTCACACTCACACTGACACTCGCACATGCACTCGCACTCTCACTCTCAATCGCCTCTTCGATTATCTGTGAATTCCTCTTCTTCACGCCCCAAAAGCCGAAAGTAGCCCTTCTAGAGCTTTCTCAATCTGTGTGTAATATTTTTGGTGATGTCGTCCTTTTTGGAAAAAGCGTGTTCGGGAAGCTTTCTTCATACGTGATCATCATTCCCATGAGATTACGTTTTTTTTAAAAACATTAAAAAAACAACCCTTTTCCGTGGTGCGCCATTTGTGCCTCGGGGATCCGATGAGGATGCTCAATAGCTCATCTCGAACATTGAATCCTTCTCTTCGACTTTGTATCTCTTCGTCAATGTCAGGACTATGGTCCTACGGAAGTCGAACCCTAGCATAAGTTAATAGCTTTCGGAGTCTCGAGAGTATTATTAGTGCTAGTGGGGTTCAGGGGTTAATGGGCGTTAGGGTTTGGTTGATGTGTGTACACATCTAAGTTAGCACGGCTCTTAAGTAAGATGGGCGGCCGGGCTAGGAGGTGTGGACTCAAGCCAGGGTTTTGGTATAAAACCCAACGAGAAACCCTAACTTGTCATTATATGGTTGGGAGGTGAACCGACTTCCACCCTCTCTTCTTCTCCACGTCTAGGCTATGGCAGCTTGAGGAAGACGCAGCCGTAGCGGAGGCGTTACACTGGTATCAGAGCCAGCGGCGGCGGTAGGCATGACCTGCACAAGAAAGAGCTCAACGTTGCAGCAAAAGGAACGAGCGCAGTCGCCGCCCCGTACGGTGACCTGCACGAGCGCAGCCTACGCGCGTCTGCGTGAACAGCCCACAGCGAGCGCCGCCGCCTACCCGTCGTCCGTACGGCCACCACAGCGGACGGCTAAGGCGACGACCAAGCTAGACCGGCAGTCCTCGAAGGCGATCGGTGAGCGATCGTTGGCGCGCCATTGGCGAGCGCGCGAGAATTCTCCCTTACGAGTGGCACAAGGGGGAGGCTTCACCATCCAAGGAGTGGGGTTTTGAACCCACAACCTCAAGCTCCAAGGCAAGTGTGCTAGCCACTTCACCTTTTCACTTGTGTTGTTCTTCTCTTCAAAAGAGCTCTACTTATTCTTTCAAGGGAGGACACAAACTACAAGGAAAGTGACCTTTTCACCTTCAACTTTCCTTCTTTCAATTTGTGAGAGGAGTTTTCTATGCTCCAAGTTTGGAAGTTTTTGGTGGACGGATCTTCAACGACATGCTACATGCAACACACTTTTTTGCATGCATGTGTTGATTGAAGACTCAAGTGGTGATTTCTTCTCGATTTCCGTGCATGCAAGAGGAATTCTTCTACGACGCTTCAATTGGAGTTCGCTTTTGAAGGTAATCCGTTCTCTATTTCTAAGCACGTGCATACCATGGCCTCAGCGGAACCGTCTCATGTTCACTTCGATTTTGAGAATGATATGCATGATGTTAGTGAGGCACACCCTTTGGGTGGTGGTGTGGGTGATTCGCGACAGGCCGTTACGCCTGATCGGGATGACAACATGACCGATGCCGAAGGGGGTGCGAGTCCAATAGATGATTATGGTTTGGTAGACACGTTAGAGTTTGGGCGTCTCACTTCAAGGGTAGCTGCACTTGAGCGCACTATAACAAATGTCAATACCAATCTCACAAACATGAGCACGCTTTTTACTGAATTTATGGCACGTTTTGCAAGTGGATCGGCGGCAAGTGGAGGGCCTATTCCGATAGTTATGCCTCCTCTTGTTCCAAATCCTACAGTCGAATCTATTGCACCCTCTGCAACGCAGGAAGGGGCTGTGTTGAAAAACGTGAAGCCGCCTGTGTTTAAGGGAGAGGAGCGCGATCGTAACAAGGATGCAGTCCATACATTTTTACACAAGTGGACGGACTTGCATCGCTTACGCCGCACTCCCGCTGCTGTTATGGTCACTGAGACGAGTCTCACACTTGAAGGTAAAGCCTACAAGTGGTGGATGAGTCTACCTATTGAAACTCGCCCTAAGACTTGGGAGGAGTTTGCGGCAGCTTTTAAAAAGGAGTTCTTACCGCAAAACGAGAAAGATCAGAGTTGGACAGCCTGGGACAAGTGCAAGATGGAAGGTCTTACACTTAATCAGTATGTGTCCAAATACCGTGAAGTCATTCTCAAGCTAGACGGTTTGGACGACTTTCAAAAGGTTCGTGGGTTTGTTAGAGGCCTTGATAAAGAATATCAGGCAAAGGTTAAAACCCAGTATCCTAAAACTTTGGAAGCGGCTATCCAAAGTGCCCTTATCTTTGATGACACCATGGATAAGAAGGGCATGGATAGATCGGCCAAATTCAATGGCTCGCAATTTAATGCTAATAAGCGTAAACTTGCCAGCAATTCTACTGAAAACACAAAGAAGTCTAAAGGGTCAAGTGGTCCGTTGTCTCCATAAGACTATGAACGGGCCAAGAAGGAGAAACTATGTTATCATTGCTTAGGTAGTGATCATGAGAAGAAAAATTGTCCACAGTTGCCTCGCAAGAATAAGGATAAGGTCAAGGAGAAGGCTGTACACATGGTGCAAACGCTTCCCTTGGATGCTGATCCTAAGTATTCTGCGGTAGAGGTTTCGCACACTGCCGAGTTGCATGAGTGTAATCTCACTGCATCTATGTGGTAAGAGACAGTTGGATCACACGATTTGGTCCGTATGCATGGCTCCATTTATGGTCATCGAGTACGTATTCTCATTGATGATGGTGCCACGCACAATTTCTTGAACTATGCATTAGTTAAGAAATTAAAGTTGCCGGAGACAAAGAGTTCTCATCGTTATGTGGTGTCCACAGGGGGATGATCACGATGTGTGGGATACTCTAGTACGGCAAGTGCTTGTGTTTGTGCAAGAACACACTATGGTTCTTGACTTCCAAGTGATGAATATGTCTCGTGCGGATGTCATCTTAGGACGGGAGTGGTTGTATGGGTTAGGGTCATCACTCAAAAGGAGTTATGAACATAATACATTTACGTTTGAGGCCAATGGTAAGCATGTTTTACTTATTGGGGAACGTGATGTACCCCCAACACCACTCATATGTAATGCCGAACTCTCTTTTTTGGAGCATAGTAATCAAATAGAAGAAGTCTATTTTTGTTATTGTGTGTCTCAAACTAGTGGGTTTGATGTGCACGATGTTTCTTCTTCAAATGAATCTCCCTCAGCGATGCCTTCTTTCTCTTTACCTTCTTCTAAAATCTCTTTAAATAATCTTAAGCAACCAGTTAATGCTTTGTCTTTGCAACAACTGTTACAAGAATTTAAAGATATTTTTCCTAATGATTTACCAGAGGGTTTGCCACCCGAACGAGCTTTGCCTCATCGCATTGATGTCGTTCCGGGCACCAAACCAATTAGTAAGCTGTCGTACAGGCTTAGTGCGACTGAAGCAGCTGAGGTGGAACGTCAGCTTGCTGATTACCTTAGTAAGGGCTTCATTCGCCATAGTTCTTCACCATGGGCATCGCCCATTCTTTTGGTGAAGAAAAAGGATGGATCCATGCGCATGTGCGTGGATTATCGCTCCTTGAATGCGGTAACAATTAAGAACAAATACCCGCTACCTAGGATAGATGAGTTGTTTGATCAACTCAAAGGTGCGAAGTATTTTTCTAAAATTGATTTACGTTCAGGATATCATCAAGTGCGTATTAACGCTGATGATATAACCAAGACTGCGTTCCAGACTCGCTTTGGACACTATGAGTTTTTGGTTATGCCGTTTGGGCTTACTAATGCCCCGGCAACGTTTATGACGCTTATGGATAGCGTACTAAGGCCATACTTAGGCAAATTTATCATTGTCTTTCTTGATGACATTTTGGTCTATAGTTCGACTTTAGAAGAGCATTTGGAACACTTACGAAAAGTTTTTCAGTTACTACGTGAGAATGCACTTTACGCGAAAGAAAGTAAGTGCGAATTTCTCAAGGATAGCATACAATACCTAGGTCATGTAATTTCTGCAGACGGAATTGCTATGGATGCTAGTAAGGTTGATGCTATTATGCGATGGCCAACACCTCGAAGTAAAGAAGAACTTCAAATCTTCTTGGGAATGGCAGGATTTTATCGCAAATATGTGAACGGTTATGCAAAGATTGCCGCTCCCATGACTGATCAATTGAAAGGTGCGGCAATTACCTTTCAATGGTGTGAGGAGCAACAACGTAGCTTTGATAAGCTTAAAGTTGCTTTGGCTACAGCTCCCATCTTGGCAATTGTGGATCCTCAAAAACCATTTATGATTGAAACGGATGCCCAGTGCGAAGGCAGTGGGTGCGGTTCTCATTCAAGATGGTCATCTTGTTGCCTATGAGAGCAAGAAGCTCAATCGTGCTCAACAAAACTACTCAGCTTACGAGCGTGAGCTCTTTGCCATCATATATGCCTTACAAAAATGGCGACATTACTTACATGGTGCGCAATTCGAGATTGTTTTTGATCACGAAAGCATAAAGTGGTTTATGAACCAAACAGATTTGCAGGGTCGAAAGGCCAGATGGACTGAGATCCTTCAGGAGTATGATTGCAAGCTACGCTATCGCAAAGGACGTTACAATATTGTAGCTGATGCTTTGAGTCGTATGCCAGAGATTAATTCGCTGTTATTCACAGAGTTGAAAAGTGAATTGTTAGAATCTTTACGAGGCAAATGCAAGCAGGATTCAACATACTCAAAGGTGTGGAATCATGTTCAAATGAGGGGTCCCTCTCACTCAAACGGTAGTGTTCCCAGTTCTTCCACACATGGTTCTTCTTTATCACAAGATGAACTACAGCGATGGAAAAAATTTTCCATCGATGATGGATACTTACTTCACAAGGGGAGAGTTTGTGTTCCATTGGACTTAGACACTAGGCGCCAAATTCTTTTTGAGTGTCATGATAGTCCAAGTGCAGGTCATGCGGGCATTCGCAAAACGCATGCTCTCGTAAGAAAGCATTTCTATTGGCCTGGACTTCACAAGGATGTTACTGACTATGTTCTGCAGTGTCAGAAGTGTCAAGTGAACAAAGCAGAACGTCTTAAAGCTGGCGGGTTACTGCATCCATTAGAGATTCCTGACGGAAAGTGGGAAAGTATCTCTATGGATTTTATAACGGGCTTGCCCACAACGAATCGTGGACATGATGCCATTTGGGTAATCGTGGATCGATTAACCAAGCTTTGTCGGTTTGTGCCTACTAAGAAAACAGTTACAACTCCAAAATTGGGACGCCTCTTCGTGGAGAATGTTTACCGACTTTATGGCTTACCATCCAATATTGTCAGTGATCGCGATCGCAAGTTTAACAGCCATTTTTGCCGAGCAGTATTCAGTAAGCTGGGTACTATGTTGAATCTTAGTACAGCTGATCATCCGCAAACAGATGGTCAGACTGAACGGGTTAATCAAGTGCTGGAAGATATGCTTAGGGCATATGTCAGCAAAAAACAATCTGATTGGGAGTCTTATTTGCCTATTCTTGAGTTTGCTTACAATAGTGCAAAGCATGTCTCGACAAGCTTTAGCCCTTTCATGTTGATGTATGGTTTTCAGCCACGTTCACCAGTGTCGGTGGGACTGGCGAATGAGAAAATCAGCCAGGTTAAGGATTTTATCCAAGACCATATGGATATGTTGCGCCTTGCACGATTAAATGTTCGTCAAGCGCAAGATCGTTACAAGAAGTTTGCGGACCAGAAACGTAGGCCACTTCACTTTCAAGAAGGTGATTGGGTGTTTCTGAAGGTAACAGAAAACTCCACCAGTTTAAAAACAGGTCCTGTACCAAAATTGTCGCCCCGATTTTGTGGACCGTTTAAGATACTCAAGAAGGTGGGCCCAGTAGCCTATAAACTTGAGTTACCAGCACATTCCAAGGTTCATCCCATCTTTCACGTAAGCTGTTTGAGGAAACGCCTTATGGGTCATGAAAGGTCGGTGGATGATTCTTTCTTGGTAGAATATGTGGAACCCCCAATACTGCCTCATGAACCAGAAAGAGTATTGGATTACCACATGTTACGTACTCGCCACCAAGTTCGGAAACAAGCTCTTATCAAGTGGAAGGACCGTCCAGAGGAAGGCTCCACTTGGGAAAACATTAGTGTGATGAGGAAACGTTTCCCCACTTTTGTTTTCGAGGACGAAAACTCTTTTTGAAGGGGGGAGTAATGTCAGGACTATGGTCCTACGGAAGTCGAACCCTAGCATAAGTTAATAGCTTTCGGAGTCTCGATTAGTGCTAGTGGGGTTCAGGGGTTAATGGGCGTTAGGGTTTGGTTGATGTGTGTACACATCTAAGTTAGCACGGCTCTTAAGTAAGATGGGTAGCCGGGCTAGGAGGTGTGGACTCAGGCCAGGGTTTTGGTATAAAACCCAACGAGAAACCCTAACTCGTCATTATATGGTTGGGAGGTGAACCAACTTCCACCCTCTCTTCTTCTCCACGCCTAGGCTATGGCGGCTTGAGGAAGAAGAGAGGGTGGAAGTCGGTTCACCTCCCAACCATATAATGACGAGTTAGGGTTTCTCGTTGGGTTTTATACCAAAACCCTGGCCTGAGTCCACACCTCCTAGCCCGGCCGCCCATCTTACTTAAGAGCCATGCTAACTTAGATGTGTACACACATCGACCAAACCCTAACGCCCATTAACCCCTGAACCCCACTAGCACTAATAATACTCTCGAGACTCCGAAAGCTATTAACTTATGCTAGGGTTCGACTTCCGTAGGACCATAGTCCTGACAGTCCGAGGCTAAATCTTTGTTCTTGACCTCAATTTAGGACCTGCAATGTCGACACGAAAATCTAGGCACATTTTTAGCACAAAACCACTTAAATCCCACTTTGGAGTCACCAAACAGATATAAAATAATGTGAATCACAAGGTTTCACTTAAGCAAAATTGTTGTATGTACAAACAGAAAAACTCTTTGATTCAAAACTTTAAATACAATATGATAGAATAACTATCATTTGGATCAATATCCAATTATGGACTTGATTCCTAAGTTTTTCATAATTTAAATAGCATAAAATCATTAAAAAGCCACTTCTTTGGCCTCTAATTTGACAAGCATATAAATTACTTTTAGATTTGAGAATTACTTCATGAGAAGCATCATTTGAATATAGAATTGGTCATAGGAATGACCATTCTTTGGGGGAGAGAGAGATATGCTTAAAAATATTATAATTTAAGCATAAATGAAAACTTTATGTGTTTAATTACTAAAATTCATTAGAGAGCTTCAATTGCATTAAAGAGCCATTCAATTGAATACTTCTCAAGCTTGAGAGGGGTTGCGAAGTGAGAAACATTTAGAGATTAAGAAAAAGACCATAAAATCACACTTTACCTCTTGTTTTGCTTGATTCTTTAGTCATTGGAGAGCCCCCCAACCAATCAATTGGTTTAGTATGTTGATGAAGACTCCAAAGAAGGTTGAAGGGAGAGAATATCATTATTTTAGTATAATACTGGCATGGTATAGTTCACATATATTTTTACAAAGTGCTAAGGATGTGTTTATAGGCAAGGGAGGTCTCTAACAAGGTCCAACTACGTTCTAGAATTTTCGCGGTTCAGTTTGGCTAAATTTGGATAAGATTTGGACCTAGTTTGGCTCCCTTTTGATTTGGTTTGATCCAGGAGAGAGGAGAGATAAAAATATCTTATTATTTTTGAGTTTAAAACTCCTCCACACATGTGAAATAGGGGCCTCCTTGAAGTGCCCCCTTCTCCTTACCAAGGTGTCAAAAATGTATCATTATACCCAAAATATCTCATTTTTTTAGTAATATTCATAGTTTTTTTAATTAATAAACCTTATACTCAGTCAACTCTTCATCTTATGTGGGCATTTACTCATTTTTGGATATTTTTCATTTATAAATTGGATTTATCTCCTCCCCACACTTGGATTGATCCTATTGGCCCATAGGAACCTTAATTGGACCATAATCCAAAAATTTCTGAAAATCTAGACCCTTAGGCTAAGGTCCTTTATACCCATTTTCAATTAATTCCAATTGCACATTGGAAAATTCTTTTTGAATATCTGTTTCAGGGGAAACCATTTTAAACACTAGGAGGATTTCTATATCCAAAAATATCTCAATTTTGGATTACCTCCCTCTAGACATTTTCTCTCTCCAGGCCAAAACAGGACTTTTCTTTTATTTTAGAGAGGGGAAGAGTTATAAGATGAGAAGGGGAGGTTCTTACTCCTTTACACCTCAAAAGCTGGAGGGAGGAATCTTACATCCTACCCCACTTAAAAAACGCAAGATGTCCTCATCTCGCAGCTGGAGGTTAAACTCTTTGCCTTACGATCCAACTGATTCTAGGGTTACTTATAGTCTGGTCAACCCAACAGAATCCTAGGATAAAGATCCCTTCAGATAGAACTCATTATCACATAACAATTTATTCAGATCATATCATTCATATCCTTAACACAATAATGGTCCATCAGACCGAAATTCCATCTGAACATTCCTCCATGGGAATTTCAGTTATGCACGTTTTTAATTTGTCATCCCTTAACTTGATCCAGTGGGTCAAGTATTAACAGTAACAATCTATTAGCACAATCCACTAATCTCGTAGTGATTTGCTGAAGTCATTATCGCCATTCTAGTTCTTTCCACATTGTTCCACATCAATCCACATTACTTAATCCACATCCAATTCATATGTATTCCCATTCTCATCCAATCACATCATTTTCCATCTCATGGCATCTTTCCTCATTTATCCTCATCACATCTCATCCACTCGCATCTACCCATATCCACATCACATCACATCCATTTCACCTCACATCTCATTCATTCACATCTATCCCGATTCACATCCCATCACATCTCATCCATTCACATCACATCTCATCCATTCACATCACATCTCATTCATTCACATCTATCCCGTTTCACATCACATCACATCACATTCATTCACATCACACATCATCCATTCACATCTATCCCAATTTACATCACATCCATTTCACATCACATCTCATTCATTCACATCTCGATTCACATGACATCACATCTTATCCATTCATATCCTGATTCACATCACATCACATCTATTTACATCCATCACATCACATTCATTTATATCACATCCATTTACATCCATCACATCACATTCATTCATATCCATCACATTCATTCTCATCACCATCCCACCACATACATCCCATCCACATCATGTCTCATTCATACACATCTCATCTCATTCATCCACATCCATCTAATCATTCACATGTATGACTACCCACATCTATCCATACATTCATATCTATCACTTCACATCCACATATATTCATGTCACATCACATCTCTTTACATCACATCACATCTCTTTACATCTCTTTACATCACATCACATTCTTTCACATACACATCCACATCCATTCTTTCACATACACATCCACATCCATTCTTTTCACATACACATGCACATCCCTTCTTTCACATACACATCCACATCCACATGCACATCCACATCCACATCCACATCCACATCCATGTACTTCTCATCTCACCCTTTCACATATCCTCTCATCTCATCATTCATATCCACATCCATTTTCATTACATCACATCTTATCACATCCTATTTACATCTTATCACATCCTATTTACATCTTATCACATCCATTCACATCCTATCGTATCCCATTTTAATCTTATCACAACCATTCACATCCTATCACATCCCATTTACATCTTATCACATCCTATCATCATATCCCATTTACATCTTATCACATCCCATTTACATCTTATCACATCCGTTCCACATCCTATTCCCATTTAGTAGTTTTTACTACTTTGATACCGATAATGGGACTTTTTCTAAATTTTTACCAATTGCTTGGCCTAGATAAAGGTTCTTTTTCTCGACGACTATTTCCATATTCTTTCTCAATGCCTTAAATGAATTATATTCAATATTCCTCTTTTGGAATAGAAGAATTCATGGGATTTACAGAAATCAATTCTACCCATATTTCCACTTTTGATAAATAATCATAAATTGAATTATACTAAAAATTTCTCTTTCTCATTTAATTTCTTGGACCTCAAATATCATGGGAATTCCTCTTTTTGCATTTGATTATTTACATTCCAATATCATGGGAATCCCTCTTTTATAATCAAATATTTCTCATAAAATAATTTCATCTCAGATAAAATATCCATTAATTCAATATGCTAGGAATTTTTCTTTTCCCATCTAAATGATTGAATTCCAAATGTCATAGGAATTCCTCTTTTATCATTGAAATATTTCTCATAGATAAAATAAATTTATCTAAAATTCATCTTTGAATTTAAATAAAATATCCATTAATTCCAATATGCTAGGAATTTCTCTTTTCCCATCTAAAGGATTGAATTCCAAATGTCATAGGAATTCCTATTTTATCATTTAAATATTTCTCATAGATAAAATAAATTTATCTAAAATTTATCTTTGAATTTAAATAAAATATCCATTAATTCCAATATGCTAGGAATTTCTCTTTTCCCATCTAAATGATTGAATTTCAAATGTCATAGGAATTCCTCTTTTATCATTTAAATATATCTATGCAAAAAGATAAATTTAACTAAAATTCTTCTTTAATTTTTAAATAAAATATCCATTATTTTAGTATTCCAAATTTTTCTCTTTCCTCATTGGAATATATGGATCTCTATTGTCATTGGAATTTCTCTTTTGTCATAAAAATGAATTACTAGAACTTTTTCTTTTTCCTAATTAACTATTTATGCATAAACATTAAAATCAAATTTTTCATGGTTATGATGAGAATTATTCAATTAACCTAGGATGATTAATCCTAGAATATGGTAGGAAGTCCTCTTTTCATATTATGTATGAAATTGATTTATGTGTTGATTTTTCAGAAATTTTACCCTAGCTCCGCTGCTATTACTGATAATTTTTAATAATTTTGAAAGCATAAATTTTTAGTAATACAATATGATAGAATAACTATCATTTGGATCAATATCCAATTATGGACTTGATTCCGAAGTTTTTCATAATTTAAATAGCATAAAATCATTAAAAAGCCACTTCTTTGGCCTCTAATTTGACAAGCATATAAATTACTTTTAGATTTGAGAATTGCTTCATGTGAGAAGCATCATTTGAATCTAGAATTGGTCATAGGAATGACCATTCTTTGGGGGAGAGAGAGATATGCTTAAAAAATATTATAATTTAAGCATAAATGAAAACTTTATGTGTTTAATTACTAAAATTCATTAGAGAGCTTCAATTTCATTAAAGAGCCATTCAATTGAATACTTCTCAAGCTTGAGAGGGGTTGAGAAGTGAGAAACATTTAGAGATTAAGAAAAAGACCATAAAATCACACTTTACCTCTTGTTTTGCTTGATTCTTTAGTCATTGGAGAGGCCCCCCAACCAATCAATTGGTTTAGTATGTCGATGAAGACTCCAAAGAAGGTTGAAGAAAGAGAGAAGCTCCAATCTCTCCAAATTGTAGAGGATTTTTAGAGGATAATAGAAAATATCATTATTTTAGTATAATACTGGCATGGTATAGTTCACATATATTTTTACAAAGGGCTAAGGATGTGTTTATAGGTGAGGGAGGCCTCTAGCCAAGACCAACTAGGTTCTAGAATTTTCCAAGTTCAGTTTGGTTGAATTCAGACAAGATTTGGACCTAGTTTGGCTCCCTTTTGATTTGGTTTGATCCAGGAGAGAGGAGAGATAAAAATATATTATTATTTTTTAGTTTAAAACTCCTCCACACATGTGAAACAGGGGCCTCCTTGAAGTGCCCCCTTCTCCTTACCAAGGTGTCAAAAATGTATCATTATACCCAAAATATCTCATTTAGTAATATTCATAGTTTTTTATTAATATTCATAGTTTTTTTAGTAATATTCATAGTTTTTCATTAATATTCATATTTTTTTAGTAATATTCATAGTTTTTCATTAATATTCATAGTTTTTTTTTAGTAATATTCATAGTTTTTTATTAATAAACCTTGTACTCAGTCAACTCTTCATCTTATGTGGACATTTACTCATTTTTGGATATTTTTCTTTTATAAATTGGATTTATCTCCTCCCCACACTTGGATTGATCCTATTGGCCCATAGGAACCTTAATTGGACCATAATCCAATTTTTTTTGAAAATCTAGACCCTTAGGCTAAGGTCCTCTATACCTATTTTCAATTAATTCCAATTGCACATTGGAAAATTCTTTTTGAATTTTTGTTTCAGGGGAAACCATTTTAAACACTAGGAGGATTTTTATATCCAAAAATATCTCAATTTTGGATTACCTCCCTCTAGATATTTTCTCTCTCCAGGCCAAAACAGGACTTTTCTTTTATTTTAGAGAGGGGAAGAGTTATAAGATGAGAAGGGGAGGTTCTTACTCCTTTACACCTCAAAAGCTGGAGGGAGGAATCTTACATCCTACCCCACTTAAAAAACACGAGATGTCCTCATCTCGTAGCTGGAGGTCAAACTCTTTGTCTTAAGATCCAATTGATTCTAGGGTTACTTATAGTCTGGTCAACCCAACAGAATCGTGGGATAAAGATCCCTTCAGATAGAACTCATTATCACATAACAATTTATTCAGATCATATCATATCCTTAACACAATAATGGTCCATCAAACCAAAAATTCCATTTGAACATTCCTCCATGGGAATTTCAGTTATGCAGTTTTTTAATTTGTCATCCCTTATTAACTTGATCCAGTGGGTCAAGTGTTAATAGTAACAATCTATCACTGTGACACAATCCACTAATCTCGTAGTGATTTGCTGAAGTCATTATCGCCATTCGCGTTATTAACATCATTACTGGGATTCGTCCCATTCATCCTCATTGTGGCTTTATTCAACTTATCTTCTTTCAACCAGAATTCAGGAATCATTATTTTTCAATCAGAATCCAAATCAACTCATCAATTCTCAACTAGAATTTTAAAATCATATCAACCACATTTGAATTCATCATTTGGATAGCATTTTTGCTTATAATTTCAAAGTCTTAGATTTACTCGTATATACTGCCAGTAAAGAGCTACAGTTATACCCTCAGTATATACGGGTAGTCACAGTCCTTGGAATTATAAGGTAAATACCATCATGTCTAGGCCTCAAGCAAGTCAGGGATTCCATACAATTGTGGTACTTCCATCTGAAGACCCAATTACGTATTTATGAATCTTCATTCTGAATATCAACTTGTATGAATTTCATCACACAATTCCAACCTTTTACTGCAACTTCATAAATTTTTGACATTTCTGGTTTCTCGGTTGATCCACTTTAGCCAATTCGCTCTGATACTAATTAAAATATCCCTGCCCCCTCCGGGCAAATTCGGGGGTGCTAGCAACGGAAGTAGCACTTCTTGCGCGGGTCAGGGCCTCTCACTTGGGGCCTCGCCCACCACGAATATCCAGACAAGAGACTAGTCCCTCGGTTCTTCCAAAACCGTGAACCCGGAAAAACTTCCTCCGCCCGGAAAGCATGGGCGATTCCTCCAGGATATTTTACTCTAACGTAGTCAAGAGCCTTAACTAACTCAAATGATTCCGATCGAACCTGTAAGTCACGTGGTCAGATCAAGGAAAAGACTTGCACTTGTATCATAGAGACCAACTCTTTTTTAGTCATTGAGAGACACAGCCGTTGATTCTTTTCCATAGAACAATTTCTATCCGGGATTTACTTCATCTATCGTACCCCATCCAGTCTGGTGTGTTAGCCAACCGCCCAACCACTGTAGTGATGGGATCCATTTAAGAATTTGGTTAGGTTTTGTCCCGGGTACCAGGGAAAAGAGTTCGCAGGCCCCCTAGCCGGATCTTCATGCAAACTTCAAGCTGGTCACACCGCTTACACACCCCATATGAAATTGCCTTTTTCCACAGATCCAGCTGTGGAAAAACAATCTTTTAATGAAACCATACGAAATTGCCTTTTTCCACAGATCCAGCTGTCTTTAAAACAATCTTTTAATGAAACCATAGTATCAGTGATCATAATCCTCCAAAATATCTGGTTGAATTCTAATTTCCAGTCATTCCTTCATCGGTGTACCTATGGCATCATTGGTAACAAGAACGCTCACCACCTATCAGGGGCTTTTTCAATAGTTCCTAGCTCATAGTACCCGGCAATATATTCACTTATAAAAATCCACATGGAATCTCCATTGAAGATCAGCAAGATCAACTAACAGATCCATATAAAGGAGCCATGGACTCATCCGTTGAGGACCAGCAAGGTCAATCAACCAAATCCATGCCCAAATTCAGAAAACAACTCTTACTCCTTATTTCAGTATCTTCCTCGACGCACGCGTGGGTATCTTCGGCGACCCAGAGCCCGAGCACCGTATGGTCAACACCCTCTAGGATCCTTCGCAGGTCACCTAGCGCTTCACTCAAAGGCCGCTTCCTTGGTCCCTCATCCACCATACCGAAAGGTCACCATTTAACTCAAACTGAGGCTGGTCAAGACCTCGGCCGACCTTGCTATGCGAGACGTCCTCCGTTGACTCTCCGTCCGCAGTTGCAACTTTATCAGTTAGGTCTCCACGACCTGATTCACAAGACAATCAAAATGCTTCCCGAGCATTATTGACATAAAACAGTCATTTAAAAACAGGTCATAAATACAGTTTCTATAACGAACTCTCGTCTTTCCACATTGATCCACATCAATCCACATTACTTAATCCACATCCAATTCATATGTATTCCCATTCTCATCCAATCACATCATTTTTCATCTCATCACATCTTTCCTCATTTATCCTCATCACATCTCATCCACTCGCATCTACCTATATCCACATCACATCACATCCATTTCACCTCACATCTCATTCATTCACATCTATCCCGATTCACATCCCATCACATCTCATCCATTCACATCACATCTCATTCATTCACATCTATCCCGTTTCACATCACATCACATCACATTCATTCACATCACACATAATCCATTCACATCTATCCCAATTTACATCACATCTCATCACATCCATTTCACATCACATCTCATTCATTCACATCTTGATTCACATGACATCACATCTCATCCATTCACATCCTGATTCACATCACATCACATCTATTTACATCCATCACATCACATTCATTTACATCACATCCATTTACATCCATCACATCACATTCATTCATATCCATCACATTCATTCTCATCACCATCACATCAAATACATCACATCCACATCATGTCTCATTCATACAGATCTGATCTCATTCATCCACATCCATCTAATCGTTCACATGTATGACTACCCACATCTATCCATACATTTATATCTATCACTTCACATCCACATATATTCATGTCACATCACATCTCTTTACATCACATCACATTCTTTTACATACACATCCACATCCATTCTTTCACATACACATCCACATCCCTTTACATCACATCACATTCTTTCACATACACATCCACTTTCACATACACATGCATATCCCTTCCTTCCCATACACATTCACATTCATCCACATCCACATCCATGTACTTCTCATCTCACCCTTTCACATATCCTCTCATCTCATCATTCACATTCACATCCACATCCATTTTCATTACATCACATCTTATCACATCCTATCACATCCATTCACATCCTATCACATCCATTCACATCCTATCGCATTCCATTTTCATCTTACCACATCCATTCACATCATATCACATCTTATCACATCCCATTTACATCTTATCACATCCCATTTACATCTTATCACATCCGTTCCACATCCTATTCCCATTTAGTAGTTTTTACTACTTTGATACCGATAATGGGACTTATTCCAAATTTTTACCAATTGCTTGGCCTAGATAAGGTTCTTTTTCTCCGACTATTTCCATATTCTTTCTCAATTCCTCAAACGAATTATATTCAATATTCCTCTTTTGGAATAGAAGAATTCATGGGATTTACAGAAATCAATTCTACCCATATTTCCACTTTTGATAAATAATCATAAATTGAATTATACTAAAAATTTTTCTTTCTCATTTAATTTCTTGGACCTCAAATATCATGGGAATTCCTCTTTTTGCATTTGATTATTTACATTCCAATATTATGGGAATTCCTCTTTTATCATCAAATATTTCTCATAAAATAAATTCATCTAAGATAAAATATCTATTAATTCAATATGCTAGGAATTTCCTTTTGTCACGTAGGCTGTAACGCCTGTGACCATCGGCGGACCGGATGGCAGCGCTCGGCCGAAGTGTCGAGGCCATCCGGGGTTCAGTGGGAGAGGACGCCGTGCGGAGACATGGGCGGCCGGGCTAGTGTGGACGGTAGGCCACACACTTTATAGCCTGGGAATGAGGAGGTAATCCTCATTCTCCTCTATGGCTGGGTGGTGAACTAGTCGCCGATCCCTCCGTTGTGAGGGCACCCGCAGTGGTGCTACACGCACGTCACATTGGTATCAGAGCGAGGTTGAGTGATTCGTGACCATCACGTACGAAACGGCCCCATGCAACTATAAGGTTGTGCTACTCTTTTGCAAAAAGGTGAGTCAACTCCTACTTTGCACTGTTCATCTTCTTCTCCAATTCTGTGTGCTGGAGAAATTGGAAAGCTAAAAAGGTGCACTTCTCTCTCTCTCTCTCTCTCTCTCTCTCTCTCTCTCTCTCTCTCTCTCTCTCTCTCTCTCTCTCTCTCTCTCGTTCCTCCCCCACTCCCTCTCCTTCTTCGTTGTTGTGACACGGGGAGGAAGCGGGCTGTTTTACGGAGGCATACATGATGTGAGCCTGTTGTGTTTTGTGAGAGAAGCACAAGAGGGGGGGAGGGAAGCGGCTGTCCTAAATATCAAAACGAGGAGGGGGGGGCTATTTCCGTTCGCAAATTTCAGAAAGGGGAGAGGGGGGTGTGGCGCTGTGTGTGTGGCTGGCGACAGTCCATAACCAAAGGGGAACTGGGCACAGGGGGTAGATCTACTGCGGCGACAGCATTGTGGCAAGACAATTTGGGGGCGTCAGAGCACCCCCCGCCGCCCATCTTCTCTTTAGAGGACCAGATTGAGCGCTCCCCCGATGCAGCATTTGGCGAATCACCTTCCAGATTCTCCGTCGATTCCAGGTTTGAAGAAGCCAGGTCCCCGCCTTCAAGATCCCCTTTTTTGAACTTGGGAAGCCGGACTCCCATCACTTCTGTGATGCCAAATGGAGAAATGGGACCTGCCTCTTTGTTTGGCTCGCCACCGTTCCAGAGTTTTCAGCAGTACAAAAGCCCTGGCAGTCTGAATTGGTGGTCCTCTCCATTCAAAGAAGGCCAGAGCCCTGACGCAATGTTTGGGAGGGATGGCGGCAGCCCGGTTTCTGGCGTTGTGCAACAGCCACAGCAATCGGGCGGTCTGCTTACGTTGCCAGCAATGAGAGAGATCGTGAGACCTGAGTCGTGCTTCCAATTTGACGGAAATGCAGCGGGGATCAGTGATGATGGCGATGAATGGACACGTCCTTGGTCCGGGAGGTGCAAATTGGATTCATGTTCGGTTTTAGTTTACTACTTGCTCGTGCCGTCGACCTTCGTGGATCGTTGCATCGCGGACATTTTTTCGACGGGGACGAGAGTCTTGTTGCAGGGGGTCACTATTACTCTTTCTTTTACTGTTGCTGTTGTGTATTTCTGGTTTATTGCATTGTTTACATTGCAAGTAAATAAAAATGTCTGCTCGTCCTAGTGTGTCCCCACCTACTAGTCCGGTAGGTTTTTCAGGACTTCTCTCCTCGGTCGCGGGCCTTACCCCGACCGAGTTGGCTGGCCGTAGACGCCAGGCTGTCTCCCGTTCGGAGGGGCGCTCTTCGGGCACGTCTCGTGACCCGCAGGCGTCTTCCACGTCTCGTGACCCTGCCCTTGACCTTGGCATGCCCGTAGAGGCCGCCGACCTGGCTGACCCCACTCCGGCCGATGAGCTGGATTATATGGACAATGACGTCGCCGAGGGGGACGATGACCTCTTGGCAGACCATGACTTTGACAGGTACCTTACTGACCTTGCCGACATCCTCACGGAGACGGAGCGCTCTAGTGGGATGTTTAGATATGTTAACATGCAATTGACGACCTTACAGAGGGTCCAGAATGACGTTGTCACGATGCTGCAGGGCATCTCCACACGCCTAGACGTGTTGTCCGCTATTTCGACATCTTTTCCTCTTCCTCGTGATAGACGCCCGCCTACGACACGCGTGAGCGCAGCCTCACCCGTGGTCCCGAAAGGACAGGCCGCAGTGCCTGCGTAGAGGCAGCCTCGGTGTTACTTAAAGATTTTAAGTTGCCTAGTTTTGGCGGCGAGGAACGAGAGCGTAACAAGGATTCTGTTAATATGTTCTTAGCGAAATGGTCGGACATTCATGAGCTACGTAAGCAGCCTAGTCATGTGCAGCCCGTATAGAGGCTAGTTTCTTATTGTCTGGCAAGGCATACAAGTGGTGGTGGATGAGTCTTACCACTTGGGCAACTTTCGAAACAATGTTTCGAAAGGAGTTTTTGCTAGGCAATGAAGAAGAGAGAAGTTGGGATGCGTGGGACAAGTGTTCGATAGAACACAAGACCCTCACCCAAAGACCCTCACCCAGTACATCTCTGACTACAGAGAGCTCATACTCAAGTTGAAGGGAATCGATGCATTCCAAATATTGAGAGGCTTCAAACGAGGCCTAACAAATGATTATCTTGAGTATGTAGAGCCCTTGCAATCTAAGGACCTCTCTCAGGCCATCAAGTATGTGCAAATCTATGAAGACATCAAGCGCCGTGGTGCGCGAGATGGGCAGGGAGATCAGTGGATAAAGAAAAAAAGGGGTCGAGGGTTTAAAAGAAAGGGGTTTCCGTACTGAAAAATCAGGGGAGAGGACGGAGGGGAGTCAGGGGGTCGTTGGTCTAAAAAACCAAGACCCTTCAAGAAAAAACGCAGTTCTGAAACCCACAAAAAGGAGCAGTACTTGCAAGCACAAAAGGAAAATCGTTGCTTCAATTGCAATGAAGTGGGAACACCATATTGGGGAATATGGGAATTTCCCACAAGTTTGGGACACGTGGTCAAAAGTTTGGATTAACCATAACTTGAACACCACTAATCCAAAATGAGCACTTTATAGCTCTTTAGATTCCATTTTTCAAGCGCTTTCCAACGATATGTCATATGATAGGAGTGGCTGTGTAGCCTCGGTCCTAGCCTAGTTCGGAGTTATTTACACAACACATTACAGTTTGAGTCTGGGGGTAATATCATCACCCTACAGGGAGACCGTAGTGTCCCCTTTTCACCACTTATATCATCGCTCAATTATGCCACGCGGTCCGCAGCAGCGGCCAGGTAGTACAAATATACGCTTGTTACCCTCTTGTAAATTCTGTTTCCGTAGCTGAAACTGAAAGAAATGTTTGCGTAGACAAACATGGAAAACAAAGCCTTGGAAGAGACCCACTGTTTTCTGAAAACCCTGTTTGGCATGCATGTGATGATGAAACAACAAAGTCCAAGGTAAAAGAGACTCTAAAAACAAAGCACGTAGATGCTTTGAAAAGTTTATTGCAGGAATTTCAAGATATCTTTCCTACAGAGCTTCCAAATGGTTTACCACCATCAAGGGAAGTAGACCATGGCATCGAAGTTATGCCTGGGTCCAAACCAGTAAGCAAGCCTGCTTATAGGTTGAGCCACTCCGAGGCACAGGAGGTGGAAAAGCAGTTGACCGAATACTTAGAGAAAGGGTTTATTCACCCTAGTTTGAGTCCTTGGGCATCACCGATTCTTCTGGTAAAGAAGAAAGACGATTCTATGCGCATGTGCATAGATTATCGGGCTCTTAATCAAGTCACGATTAAAAATAAGTACCCTATGCCACGTATGGACGAGTTGTTTGATCAACTCTATGGGTCGAAATATTTCTCTAAGATAGACCTGAGATCTGGGTATCATCAAGTTAGAATTACGGTCGAGGATGTTGCGAAGACAGCATTCAGGACACGATTCGAACACTTTGAGTTTTTGGTTATGCCGTTTGGGCTAACCAATACTCCAGTGACTTTTATGACGCTGATGGACAGTGCTTTACGTCCATACTTAGGAAAATTCGTAGTAATTTTCCGAGATGATATTCTTGTGTCCAGTTATTGCGACAACACAAGCTATTTGCGAAGGAGAGCAAATGTGAATTTTTTGAAAGAGAAATTCACTATTTGGGCCACATTATATCCGCCCATGATACGCGGAAGGAACCTGAGAAAGTGGAAACTATTCTCAAGTGGCTAGCCCGAAAAATCTCGAAGAACTGCAGATTTTTCTTGGCATGTCGGGGTTTTACCGACAGTATGTAAAGGACTACGCGAAGATCGCAATCCCGTTGACGGATCAATTGCGCACAAAAACAAAGAATATATGTTGGGAGGGAGACCAACAAAAGAAGCTTCGAAAAACTTAAGGTAGCCATAGCAGCTGCACCTGTTTTGACTATAGTTGACCCTACTGAGCCGTTTGTCTTGGAGACAGACGCTAATGGTGAGGCCATTGGAGCCGTGCTTTTGCAAAGGGGACGCCCTGTTGCATTTGAGAGCAAGAAATTAGATAGGGCTCAGCGTAACTACTCGGCTTACGAGCGAGAGTTACTGGCCATCGTTCATGCACTTAAAAAGTGGAGACACTATTTATATGGTGCCACTTTTGAAGTACGTACGGATCACGAAAGCCTGACATGGCTTTCGAGTCAAAACGAGTTGAAAGGTCGGAAAGCTCGGTGGGCAGAGCTCCTACACGAGTTTGACCTTCAGATTCGCTACCAAAGGGGTAAATATAATGTTGTGGCAGATGCGCTTAGCCGCATGCCACAAATTAATGAGTTAAGCTTTACGGTTTTCAAGAATGAGTTCTTGGAATCACTCCGTGGCTTGTGTGAGCATGATCATGTCTTTACAGAGGTCTGGCGCGCTGTACACGTACGCACTTTGTCACAGCCGCGCCCACCTTCCTCGTCGGCACGTAATGCTAGTTCGGAGAGACTGGCCGTAGGTGCGGTGGGTAGCGAGGCGAGAGTTAGTCCGGAGAGGCTAGCCGAGTCTTCGGGGTATAGTTTTGCCCCGGAGAGCTCAAAAGTAGGCCCTTCATCACCTTTGTTTTCCGACACGGTTTCAAAGGATGATGCTAAACGTCGTCGGGGGGAGAAGTATGCTAACTACTCCATTGACGACGGGTACTTACTCTACAAGGGTAGGGTGTGTGTACAATCTATTGGTGACTTTCGAGCATGCATTTTTAGAGAAAGTCACGATAGTCCAAGTGCTGGTCATCCCGGGATATAAAAGACCTATGCACTAGTCAAACGACAATTTTATTGGCCTAGTTTGTTCAAGGACGTCCAGACTTATGTGCTGCAATGCAATAAGTGTCAGGTCAATAAGCATGAAAAGCTAAAGGTTGGGGGCTTGCTCCATCCTTTAAGCATTCCTCAAGGGAAATGGGAAAGCATTTCCACAGATTTCATCACCGGTTTTACCCACGACAAGTCGAGGGAATGACTCGGTCTAGGTGGTGGTGGATAGGTTAACCAAGATGGCAAAATTTATTGCCACCAAGAAAACGGTAAAAATGCCAGAGTTGGCAAAACTCTTTATTGAACATCTCTACAAGCTATATGGCTTGCCCGCAGATATAGTGTCAGATAGAGATAGAAAGTTCAACAGCCACTTTTGGAGGGAAGTCTTCAAAAAGCTGGATACTACTCTGAGTATGAGTACGGCGGACCATCCGGAGTCTGATGGCCAAACAAAAAGGGTTAACCAAATACTCGAGGATATGTTGCGTTCTTATGTAAGTAAGAAGCAATCAAATTGGGAAAATATTTGCCCATATTGGAGTTTGCTTATAACAGCTCCAAGCATTCAACAACTGGCTTTACACCATTCATGTTGATGTATGGTTTTCAGCCGAGGTAGATCCGTTGGGGCTGTAGGCCCAGATAAGAAGAAGATTCAATCTGTCAAGGAGTTCCTTGAAGATATGAATGATATGCTTAAAGCTGCATGCGAGAGCATTCGTAGCGCACAGGATCGCGTTAAAACATTTGCCGATAAAGGACGCAGACAAGTGACCTTTGCAGAAGGTGACTTTGTATTTTTAAAGGTTCCTGTGCAGTCAGCAACCATGAAAGTGATAAACTTTCTCCTAGATATTGCAGTCCTTTCAAGGTCCTTAAGAAGATTGGGGACGTAGCCTACAAACTTGAGTTACCAGAGAGTTCTCAAGTTCATCCTGTCTTCCATGTTAGTAAACTGAAGAAATCAGTTCACGGGCTAGAGAACGTAGTTTCTCTAGATATTTTGGTGGAATTGATCACTCCACCAAAGATACCACATGAACCGGAAGATATTCTTGGGTATCGAGATCGACAAAACCCGCCATACACTTTACCCTGAGGTACTAGTTAAATGGAAGGACAGAGACAAAGGAATCAGCTACTTGGGAACGCCGTAGTGCAATTTCCAAGCGATTTCCCCTGTTTGTTTTCGAGGATGAAAACTCTTCTTAAGGGGGGGGTAATGTCACGTAGGCTGTAATGCCTATGACCATTGGCGGACCGGATGGCAACGCTCGGCCGAAGTGTCGAGGCCATCCGGGGTTCAGTGGGAGAGGACGCCGTGCGGAGACATGGGCGGCCGGGCTAGTGTGGACGGTAGGCCACACACTTTATAGCCCGGGAATGAGGAGGTAATCCTCATTCTCCTCTATGGTTGGGTGGTGAACTACCCTCCGTTGTGAGGGCACCCGCAGTGGTGCTACACGCACGTCACACCTTTTCCCATCTAAATGATTGAATTCCAAATGTCATAGGAATTCTTCTTTTATCATTTAAATATTTCTCATAGATAAAATAAATTTATCTTAAATTCATCTTTGAATTTAAATAAAATATCCATTAATTCCAATATGCTAGGAATTTCTCTTTTCCCATCTAAAGGATTGAATTCCAAATGTCATAGGAATTCCTCTTTTATCATTTAAATATTTCTCATAGATAAAATAAATTTATCTAAAATTTATCTTTGAATTTAAATAAAATATCCATTAATTTCAATATGCTAGGAATTTCTCTTCTCCCATCTAAATTATTGAATTTCAAATGTCATAGGAATTCCTCTTTTATCATTTAAATATATCTATGCAAAAAGATGAATTTAAGTAAAATTCTTTTTTTAATTTTTAAATAAAATATCCATTATTTTAGTATTTCAAATTTTTCTCTTTCGTCATTGGAATACATGGATCTCTATTGTCATGGGAATTTCTCTTTTATCATAAAAATGAATTACTAGAAATTTTCCTTTTTCCTAATTAACTATTTATGCATAAACATTAAAATTAAATTTTCTATGGTTATGATGAGAATTATTTAATTAACCTAGGATGATTAATCCTAGAATATGGTAGGAAGTCCTCTTTTCATATTATGCATGAAATTGATTTATGTGTTAATTTTTCAACAATTTTACCCTAGCTCCGCTGCTATTACTGATATTTTTTAATAAATTTGAAAGCATAAAGTTTTAGTAATACAATATGATAGAATAACTATCATTCTTGATCGAACTTCTGAATTTCATACTAGAATTCCTTGAATTCTATTACCTTGATCCATAGATCAATTCGAAGGGTCTCAAACATAGTTTTAGATTTTTGCGAGAGTTTTCAGAGTATTTTTCTAAACTGATCACACCTTCTTTCCTCGAAACTCACAAAAGAGTTTGGTCTTGGTCATAGTCTGATTCAAGGTTCGAGTTTTTCTTTCTTTGAATATACACGTAACTGATTTCTAAATTAGTTACGAATTCCAATGAGGAATAAATTAATCATTTATCTGAATATTTCAATCTCGATGGATTTTCTGAATTTTTTTTAACAAATTGTGTGAATATAAAACGATAGAAATTTCTCTCTTAGAGTATTTAATCATTCATTTATCAATTTCTCATAGAATTTAAACATAGAATTTAAGAGAGATCTAATTTTGATATAAAAATTCTATGCATCTGTTTATGCATAAAAAACAACTTCAATGGGAATAACACTTTTATATTAAAAAAAATTCTTTATGCATAAAAATCAATTTTTATAAGAATAACACTTTTATAATAAAAAAATCCCTTTATGCATCTTTCTATGCATAAAAATCAATTTTAATAAGAATAACACTTTTGTAATAAAAACATTTCCATTATGCATCTTTTTATGCATAAAAAATAATTTTAATAAGTAAATACTTTTGTAATAAAAAAATTCCTTTATGCATCTTTCTATGCATAAAAATAAAATTTAATGAGAATAACACTTTTATAATAAAAATTTTCCATTATGCATGATCTTTCTATGCATAGAAATAAATTTTAATAAGAATAACACTTTTGTAATAAAAAAAATTCCTTTATGCATCTTTCTATGCATAAAAATCAATTTTAATAAGAATAACACTTTTGTAATTAAAAAAATTCCTTTATGCATCTTTCTATGCATAAAAATCAATTTTAATAAGAATAACACTTTTGTAATAAAAAAATCCTTTATGCATCTTTCTATGCATAAAAATCAAATTTAATGAGAATAAAAATTTATAATTAAAAAAATTTCCATTATGCATCTTTCTATGCATAGAAATTAAATTTAATAAGAATAACACTTTTATAATAAAACAATTCCTATTATGCATCTTTCTATGCATAGAAATCAATTTTAATAATTAATATTATTGATATCCATGCATATTCATAGGTGAATATGTACATGGAGTAATTAGAATATTTCTTTTAGATGCAAAAATGGTGGGAATTACTCTTTTGGAATAACATAAAAACAACTTTCTTTTGCCATAACCTCCTTTGTATGGCTGACCATTTCTCATTTTTATCATTCTTTATTTAACTTAAATTAACCCAAATTAGATTCATAGAACTCTAATCTACACAATTTTCTAAATTCAAGAGAGTAAACAATAAGAAGAGTTTAATTAATTCCTTAGTTAATCTTTCTAGGATTAAGAAAGGCTAGAATGTAAAGAAGAGAAGGGGGTGGCCTTTTCTTCAAAGGCATAGCATTTGAATTTAATTCAATCAATTGTAAAACATAAAAATCAAGAAAACCATAGATTTAGAATTTGTAAATAAGTAAGAAAATTAGCTTACATGGAGATTGTAAGCTCTCCTTTGGCTTGAGGGATTGAGGGTTCTACTCTTGTTTTAAGCAAGAGTGGCCACCAATTCACTTTGGAGAGGATTAGGCCAAAAACAATTGAATTATTAAGAAATTCAATGTAGATGGCTCAGGACAGGAGTAGAGTAACAGTGCATAAACACCATTAAGCTTTTACAAAGGGGGAGGCTTTTATTTATAGGAAAAAGTTAGCCTCTAACCAAGCAATCTGATTCTAGAATTTTTCTGATCAGTTTGGTCAATATTTGACCATTTTTTGGTCAGTTCAACTTACTTTTTGGATCTAGTTTTGAACAGGAGAGAGGAGAGATGAAAATATCTCATTTTATTGATTAAAAATTGGGGGTAATGATGAGAAAAAAGGTGCCTACTTCATGAGGGGAGATCCTCACTCTGAGGTGTCAAAATTTAAATTTTTTACTCTTTTCTCTGGTCCTTAGTCCACTCTTCATCTTATATGAGCATTTACTCATTTTTGGGGGGTTTTTCTTTTATTCTTCTATTTATCTCCTCCCTACATTTGGATTAATCTTATTGGTCTCCATAGGAACCTTAATTGGACCATAATCCAAAATTTTTAGAGAATCTTGACCCTTAGGCTAAGGTCTTTTGTGCATATTATAATTTATTTCTAATGCACCTTAGGAATTTCTTTTTAAACTTCTATTTCAGGAGAATTTATTTGAATAAGAAGGGATATTTTTCCATCCAAAGATATCTAAAAACTGAATCATCTCTCTCTAAAATATTTTCTCTCTCTAGGCTAAAACAGATAGAAACAAGATCTTTTATTATTTTGAAAAGGGGATTCATTATAGGGGAAGAAACCAGACACCTTGAGGGGCTGGGAAAGAATCTTACATCATAGCGCCACATCTAAAGGCACTCTGGATTAATATATCTGAGATCTTTATTTTTTGAGAATTACACATCTGGTGCCTTGGGATTGACACATCCAAAGATTATCAGGATTAACACGTCTGAGATGATTAGTTTTTTGAAAATTACACATCTAATATCTTGGGATTAACACATCTAAGAGCATGATCCTCTGGGAATTCCACATTCAAAGTTAGACTCATGTTTGTCTGAGATGGATTCAAGATCTTGGATGATCGTCCTAGTGTAAAGCATCCAATGGATGGCATTCACATGTCAACTATTCAAACCTTAATGGAGTTATAATCTTAATAATTTATAATATGCAAATTAATGAGATAGATCCTAAAAATTTCTCTAAACAAAGTTTCGGTCTATCCTTCTAGTCATTTAGTCTCTCACTAGTTTCTTAATTTGATCACCCTATGTTTTTCCTAAAAAGGTTTCCTCCCCAATCTTATTTCTCAAATTTATTGTACAAATATCTTGCGTGTGCACCCCCAAGATACAAGCACAATTTCATAGGATGATTGTCTCAACATGTGAGGATATTCAAATCACTTCTATGGCCAGTAGAGATGATTGATTCGTCCTCATATGATAAACAATCACTTGTTTTAATCCCTTGACAATTAAACTTTGAAAAATAAATCCTAGGAATTAAGATCGGCTCTGATACTACTTGTAAGGTTCCCCCCTTCCAAAATGGGGGAAACACTTAAGATAGTCCACTAAGTCTTAACTTGGAGAAAATTTCCTACTCATCAACACCTTGACCATGCAGAGATTCAAGGATATGATTCATAGGTAAGACCTAGTCCTATCCCATAGGGGGAGCGTGATCTTCTAAACATCAATCATAATTTGGGCAACTACTAGTCTTGATTCCTAGAGACAACGCTTTTTTCCTCATCCATGCAAGGCACAGCCGCCGCTGGACTAGTCTTCTATAATAGAATTGCTCGAGAACCTATTTATCTAGCGTAGGGCTTTCACTTAATCTGTTGGAAAGCTACCCGACTAATCGGGTCCACCCATCCGTAGGATGGTGCCGTCGGGGCATTCCATCCTCCCACTTTCCACCCTACTCACGCATCAGTTTGTTTTCTAATTAATCCTACCACACTGTTTGACATAAATAAGTATGTTTCTTAATTAAGGCCCTTTTCACAAGGTTCGTTAAAAAAGCCTTTTTCCATAGTACAATAATGCCAAAGATAAGATTTATAAAAAAGGTTTATACATGAATCAATTCCATACAAGCTAAACCGGCTCTCTTATTCTTTTTCTTTATACTGTCGATGATCTAGAATTCGGCCTTCTAGCCTCTACATGCTGGGAAAAACCCTACGGGACCATACACCTCATCTCGTTGGTCCCGCTGGTGAGGACTCAAACCGGCCTGTTGCCCTCTCAGGCTCCGTCGTTTGATCCTCCTGTCCCTCAGAGGGATGTCTATGCACTAGGGTGGGATAATTTACCGCACTAGCCTAGGCTCTCAGAACTAGGCGGCATCACAATCACTCGCCTCAATCGGTAAGCCTCATTCTCCCAATGGTATAAGGGATACCATGGGCCAACTCTGGACCTTACTAACATCTCTGCCGTCCAGCTATACAAGCACAAGAACGGGGCAGCATCAAGGTAGGGAGAGTTATACCTGTACCTTAATTTAACCAAGATAACAATCCATTTACTCAACTAAACCATAGGACTAGAATCCATGTTACCTTCTTAAGAAAAAAATCTTTTTCACAAAGATTTTAGCATTTCAACTTGAGATAAGACATTCTTTATAAAGGCATATGCTATTATTTCAAAGAATACAAACTCTTTAACTAGTAAATCAATCAAATAGATCACTATTAACAATTAATAGAGAAGCCAGGGCCATACCTCAACCCCTAAGAATGATATATAATCGAAAAACAAAAAATATATATACCTTATAGAAATTTATCATTTATCGTTGTCTTTACTCGTTAATAAGAGTTTCAGAACTTGATATATGAGAATAGAGAGTCTTCTAATACCTTCTCTTAGGATTGAAATCATGTGATCATCCCCAAGATTTATCTCCTCTTACTCGTACTCTGACTTTTGTCTCTTTTTAAGGTCTATGGCAAAATAGCCTTCTCTTGTGCAGGGCTACGACATACTATTCTTTCTTTAAAAGAAAAGCTATGGATCAAGCTCTAGGATTACCTTGAGCCTACTTGCTGCCTTCTTACAGTTTTTCCTGTGTAGAGACCCTGACAGAATCGGAAAATTGTTTTGGCCATATCTCTCTGAAAAAACTCAAAATATGGTCGTATAACCAGTCAAAAGAATCGGAAGGCATCTAGTCTACAAGAAAATGCGAGTAGAATAGGCAAAAACATTTTTATATAGTTGCACGCGTCATCTTTAGAAATGCGTTGCTTTTCCATATTTTTAGTGTGCATGGACTCTAAATATATAAAAGGACTCTAAATACGACCTCCTATTACCTAAATTCGAATTTCTATTTTTGGAGATACTTATCTCTTAAGAACTATTCTTGTCTTCTTATTTCTTTTAGGATTTTTGGAGCTAATATTTTTATTCTAACACTTTTCTAATGTTTCTAGCCTTATTGTCTCACTCTTCTCTAAGTGCACTCTCTTTCCTTATTGAAATCTATATTAAAAGAGACACATACATACATGGCTTGGGAGGGACCTTACAATCTCCCCCACTTAAAAGATTAGAGATGTCCTCATCTCACAAACTGGGATAGTATCTAAGTAAATCCTCCTGTCTTATCCAAAGTGGTGTCCCCACTAGGTAGAAATCTTCTTTTATATAAACATTGTTCTTAAAGAGTCCCTTTTTTCATGTGTTTGGCTCGTTTTGTTGTGCCACCAACAGGTCTATAATTATTATAAAGTTAATTCGTCTTATTATCCTAAGTTCATGCATCCATATACCTCTCATATGATATGAACCTTCAAATTCCTTATTCTATACCCCCATGTAATATTGTACTTAACAAATTGTCATGGAAAAATGTAAGGGAATCAATCCTTTAAGCAAACTAACCTATGATAGCAATTTAATAATCTTAGTATCGTCTTCTAGAATACCTCTATTCATCATGCACATTACTTCATATGAATCTTGCACCAATCCTCTTCTATTTACTCATAGAAATAGTTGTTGAACTTGGTTATCTTTAACTATTTACTCATAGAAATAGTTTAACTCTGTTATCCCTATTTCTTGACCTAATTTTTTTTCTAGCTCATGATTCCTTGTAACCAAGGGTGGGCTTGACGTTCCTCTTGAATTAGGAGACCTCTTCTTGATTAACATGGAGGGACTCATGTCCTTCTCGACACTTTCTATATATAAAAACTTTATCATAGTATGTGGCTATAATTATGGCTTTTGAAATAGAGGATGGTTTTGCATTCTTGACGAGGTTATTTAAAGGTAGATTAAGCTTCCAAATGAATCGATGGAGAAGAGTTACCTCATCCATCTCTAGAGCAAATCGGAGAAGTTTAACAAAAGTTTGGTGGTATTCTTTTAGGGTCTTCCTTTCTTGGGTTAGCTCCAAAAATTCATTCATTTTATCCTCTCGAAATCATGGAGGACAAAACCTTTCACGAAGGTGTACTTTTTTGGCATCATATAACTAATTCTGGTTCCAGTGGTTAGATTGACAACAGTGCTTCCAACTAATTTGTCATTTCTTACGATTTTTAGACGAGCAAGGGTGAACTTGCTTCTTTCATTGTATCCATGAAAAGTTCAAAACTATCAAATACTTATCATAGCGCCACATCTAAAGGCACTCTAGATTAATATATCCGAGATCTTCATTTTTGGAGAATTACACATCTGGTGCCTTGGGATTGACACATCCAAAGATTATTAGGATTAACACGTCTGAGATGATTAGTTTTTTAAAAATTACACATCTAGTATCTTGGGATCAACACATCTAAGAGCATGATCCTCTGGGAATTCCACAACCGAAGTTAGACCCATGTTTGTCTAAGAAGATGGATTCAAGATCTTGGATGATCGTCCTAGTGTAAAGCATCCAATGGATGGCATTCACACGTCAACTATTCAAACCTTAATGGAGTTATAATCTTAATAATTTATAATATGCAAATTAATGAGATATATCCTAAAAATTTCTCTAAACAAAGTTTCGGTCTATCCTTCTTGTCATTCAGTCTCGTTTGGGTCGCACTCGTAGAAGAACTTTGTCTCCTTCCTTGAAGATCCTTTCAGGCCTCTTGTTGTCAGCATAATGCTTTTGTCAATATTGGGCAGCTTTAATATCCTTTTGGATAGCCTTGGTTTGTTCCTCCATTTCTTCGAGCATTTTCCTGGATGCCTCAACTCTTATGGTTGGATCAGAGAAATTTAGAGAAGACAGGCATTCTTGCCCATAGAGTGCCTTGAATGGTGACATTCCTATGCTTTGATGATAAGATGTATTGTAGGCAAATTCTACCAGAGGAAGGTATTGAATCCACCTTCTTGGTTCCCGTCCACAATATGCTCTGAGAATGTCTTCAATTACTTGATTGACTCTCTCAGTCTGGCCATCGGTCTCTGGATGGTAAGTTGTGCTAAAGCAAAGTTGAGTTCCCAGGGCTTGAAATAAAGACTGCCAGAATTTTGAAGTGAAGTCAGAATCCCGATCACTTACTATCCTTTTTGGGAGACCATGAAGTTTGAGGACTTCCTTGATGAATATTCGAGCAACATCAAAAGATTTAAAGGTCTTCTTTGCTGGTATAAGGTGAGCTACTTTGGTAAGCAAGTCCACTACTACTAGAATGGAGTCATATCCTCCTTGAACAGTGGGGAGACTTGTGACAAAATCCATACTAATGCACTCCCACTTCATTTGGGGAATATCTAAGGGTTGAAGTTTTCCAGGCATCTTGACCCTTTCAGCTTTGATCCTTTGGCATGATAGACATTGCTTCAAGTACCGAAGCACATCATTTTTCAAGCCTGCCCAATGAAAGCTCCTTCTTACAACATTTAATGTTTTTGGATAACCTGGGTGTCCTGCAGCAGTAGGGCTATCATGAGCTTCATGGAGGATTAGTTTCTTTAAAGCAGGATCCTTAGGAATACATAGCCTGTGAGGATTGAAGTAGAGGCTTCCTTCATGAGTGGAGTATCCCTTGATTAGATTCTTCTCTTTCTCTGAATGTCCCCCTTCTTCTACTAATTTTTTCATCCTCTGATAATCTGGATCATGAGATAAGACTTCTTCCACCTTGACCAGTATGGGATTATTTGGCATTGAAACTGCATTCAAGAAAGATTTGCGGCTAAGTGCATCTACTACCACATTATCTTTCCCAGGGTGGAATTTGATGTCGAAATCATATTCTTGTAGAATTTCAATCCATCTCCTTTGCCGCATGTTGAGGTTAGGCTGGGTGAAGATCCACTTTAGACTTTTGTGGTCAGTTACAAGCTAGAATTTGCCTCCCAAGAGATAATGTCTCCATAATTTGAGGCAATGAACAATTGCTAAGAGCTCCAAATCATGGGTGGCATAGTTTGCTTCATATTGCTTTAGCTTGCGGGAAGTATAAGCGACTGGTCTTCCTTCTTAGTCTAAGACACCACCAAGTGCTAGACTACTAGCATCGGTAACCACTTCAAATTCCTTGGAGAAATCAGGAAGCTTTAAGACTGGGACAGAAGTAATAATGACTTTCAGCTGATCAAAGCTATTTTGATGGATTGGCAACCACACTATTTTGCAATCCTTCTTAAGAAGATCCGTCAAAGGTGCAGCTACCAAGGCATAATCTTTGATAAAAATCCTATACCAACCCGTGATTCCCAAAAATCCACGAACTTCACGAACTGATTTAGGGGGTGGCCATTCTAGTATATCCTTGACCTTGGCGGGGTCTACTGAGATGCCATCTTTGGAGACGATGAATCCAAGATACTCAATTTGATGAGTAAAGAAGGTACATTTGCTCTTCTTGGCATAGAGGTTGTGTCTGCGCAGCAATTGCAGAACTCTACGCACATGCTCCTCATGCTCTTCCATTGATTTGGAGTAGATTAAGATGTCATCAAAGAAAACAAGCACAAATTCATCCAAGTACGGGCGGAATATATCTTGCATTAGGCGGTTGAAGGTTGCAGGAGCATTGGTTAACCCGAATGACATTACAGTAAACTCATAATGGCCATAACGGGTATTGAAGGCTATTTTGGGTATATCTGCTTCCTTGACTTTGATCTGATAGTATCCAGACCTCAAATCTATTTTTGAGAAGACTTTGGCCCCATGAAGCCTGTCAAGAAGTTCATCGATGCGAGGAATAGGATACTTATTCTTGACAGTGACTTGATTTAGCCCTCGATAATCTATGCAGAGGCGGAGAGTCACGTCCTTCTTTTTTTGGAAAAGAACAGGTGCTCCCCAAGGAGAGCTACTGGGGCGTACAAATCCTTGTTCAATGAGTTGGGAAAGTTGCTCCTTAAGGTCAATGGCTTCAGGAAGGGACATTTTATAGGGAGTTTTTGAGACGGGTTGAGCTCCAGGGATCACCTCGATTTCATGGTCTTCTTCTCGAGGAGGCGGTAACCCTGTAAGCTCGTCAGGGAAGATGTCAGAGAATTCTTGGAGCCAAGAGGGTTCTGTCTCCATACTAGGTTCAATGACTTTGTTGAGTTTGACTAAGAAAACTTGCTGACCCTTACATGTTCCCTTGAGAAGATGTTTTGCCTTGACTACCCTAGACTTAGGTTTTCCTGTGATCCCCTGAACAGATATTACTTGGCCATGCTCATTTTCAAAAGTGATACTCCCCTGGCTACAATGAATGCTAGCTTTGTTTGCAATTAACCAATCCATCCCAAGGATTCCATCATAAATTCCTAGCGGCAAGACTCTAAAGTAACCATGAGTTTGCTCATTACCCAGCTCAAAATCAAGGTTTCCTATAGAGTGGCGAGATGCTACTTCTTTCCCACTCGCTAACTCTACAATCATTTTTCTAGCTGTTTTTTGACTCAAGTTTAATTTTTGCAAGCACCTAGGAGAAAGGAATGAGTGGGTACTACCACAATCAATCAAAAGCTGAAATGGCTTACCGTGATGAGTGGCGGGGGTTTGGATTACACCAAATTGTTTATTCGGACCTTGGTGTTCTACTGTCGCATGGATGGTGGCGCGCTCTTCTTCAGCCGCTTCCAAGGTCGGTTCTTCACTTATAACACAGGCAGTTCTAGCAACTGTTCCTCCGCGGCCTCTGCCACGGCCACTGCCTCTTGCACCTTGGTGGGTAGGGGTTCCACGGCCTTGATTTCCTCTGTTACCTTGGGGAAATGATGTTGCCATCTTGGGACAGTTGGCTCTAAAGTGTCCCGGCTCATTGCATTCAAAACACAGAGGGCCTTCTCTAGAAGAAGCAGCATACGAGCGGGAGGCAAAAGAGTTGCCTTGTCGCCCTCTGTTGTAGTAGGGAAAATTCTGTTGAGGTTTCTTGTAGGGTTGATCTCTAAGGTTTGCCTCAGGGTAAGATCTCTTTTGATTCTTCAGTTTGTTAGCCTTCATTTCTTTCACAAGGGGCTTTGCTCGTATGAGAGCATCTTGTAATGTGCTTGGCCTCATTGCTTCAAGGCGGGAATCTAGGGGTTCATTTAGCCCTTGGCAGGAATGAGCCACTTGCTGGGAAGTAGTCGTAGCTGGGGCATACTTCCGAAGGGTAATAAATTTGGAATAGTAGTCCTCAAGAGTTAAGCTGCACTGTCTAAGACTAAAAAACTCATTCATCTTTATGGATTCATGGGATGGAGGAAGATATCTTTCCTTCACTGCCTGCTTATGTCTTCCCACGTTTGAGAATGCTCGGTGACTTCCTTGTCACAGCACCACTATTTCCACCAGAGTTTAGCATCTCCAATGAGGCGAAACCATGCGAGCATAGACTGATTTGCTACTCCAGTACCGGCAGCAGAGAAATAATCGTCCATCGCCTCAATCCAGACTTCAGCATCCTTCTCAACCTTTGAACCTTCTCCTTTAAAGGAGGGAGGTTGCATTTGCTTGAGCAGGAGCTTCTTCTCCTGGGTAGGGTATCGGTGTAAAGCGCATTGGGAAGTGGAGGGTGGTCGTCCTGGCCATCATTGTAAAAACAATTTTTAAGATTACAAGATTCATATTTGCACAACGCTTAATTTTTTTGGAGAGTAAAACATTGAAATTATTTTATTTCCAAATATTTACAAGGGCAAGTTTTATTACAAAGATCTGAGACTAATATAATTAGTCTTATTTGACATCAAGGGGAATTCCTAGGCTCGACTATGACATAAGGGTAGAGCGGTCCACATAGGTGAAATATGGGGGTTCCGCTGTAGTTTCTAAGACTCTAAAAACTGATGGTAAGGGTAGTAAACTTTGGATTGGGGTAGATCCCAACACCGCTACTCTATCAGCAGGTAAGACCTGCATCACTTTGTCATACACCCAACGATCCTGAGGTATGCGAACCCCATCTATAGTCACCGAGGTGTCGGCCCTGGGGGTACCAACGAACCTGAGGTAATAGAGAAACCCATCACTTGCATAGATGATGGTGGAGCAGCATTCATTTCCAACAATTTATGCCCACCTATTTACTCAAGGAAAAACTATGCATGGATCTAGTTTATGATTCATGTTTTGTATCTACTAAACAAGAATTTTATCCAACGAATCCGCTTAAGGTCGGTGGTGAGGTTCCCAATCTGATCTGCTCGGATGAAGAAGTATCTCGGCCCACGACTCCAGAAATCTCTACCCCATCCTCTTTGAATACGAGAGAAATGAGGGAGGGATATCTTCTCTAATATCTGCACCATGGTGTCGCGAAACTCGAAATTCAAGGAGTGACTAGCAGTCTCGAAGATGCATTGGAAAACTAGAAATTTGGAGTAGGCATCTTCCTCTTCCTACAATCATTCAAACATCAATTTAACTTATTTGATTTAGTAGGATGTCTTTACTAATTAGCATTATGTTAGGTAAAACATTTATTACAAAACAGTCCTTAAACTGCAATTCCTAGGAGCCAAACTCGCTCTGATACCAATTGTAAGGTTCCTCCCTTCTAAAATGGGAGAACACTTAAGATAGTCCGCTAAGTCTTATCTTGGGAAAATTTTCCTATTCATCGACACCTTGACCCTATAGAGATTCAAGGATACGATTTATAGGTATGACCTAGCTCTATCCCGCAGGGGGAGCGTGATTTTCTAAACATCAAATCACCCATAGGGCAATTCATAAATTGGGCAACTACTAGACTTGATTTCTAGGGACAACGCTTTTTTCCTCATGTTATGCAAGGCACAGCCGCTGGCCTAGTCTTCTAGAATAGAGTTGCCCAGGAACCTAACTATCTAGCGTAGGCTTTCACTTAATCTGTTGGAAAGCTACCCGACTAATCGGGTCCACCCGTCCGTAGGATGGTGCCGTCAGGGCGTTCCATCCTCCCACTTTCCACCCTACTCGCGCATCAATTTGTTTTCTAATTAATACTACCACACTGTTTGACATAAATAAACATATTCCTTAATTAAGCCTCTTCTTCACAAGGTTCGTTAAAACAGCCTTCTTACACAATACAATCATACCAAAGACAAGATGTAATTATATAAAAAAGTTTATACATGAACCAATTTCCATACAAGCCAAACTGGCTCTCTTATTCTTATTCTGCCGATGATCTAGAATTCGGCCTTCCAGCCTCTACATGCTGGGCAAAACCCTACGGGACCATACACCTCATTGTCGGCCGCTGGCGAGGACTCAAGCCGGCCTGTCGCCCTCTCAGGCTCCATTGCTTGATCCTCCCGCCCTCAGAGGGATGTCTGCACACTAGGGTGGGCTTATTTACCGCTTCAATCGGTGATCCTTATTCTCCCAAAGGTATGAGGGGTACCTTGGGCCATTCCCGGGCTTTGCTAACGACGCCGCCCGGCTACACAAGCACGGAACGGAGTTAGAGTTGAAGCCAAAAAAAATCTTGAATTCTAAAGATAACAACTTCAATACAATTTTCTAAATATAGCATTCACAATTCATGGAGATAACAATTTCAACGCAATTTATCAAATACAACATCACATAATTCGTAACTTCATATAATTTCTATGTCGTCATTTTAAAAGGAAAAGACACCATTCATTAATACTAATTTAAGGAAAAATCTCTTCTTTTGAAAATTAACTAAGCTAGCCTGGCCACCATTTCCTTGAGGGGCTTGAAAAGGGAGGACTGGAGCCGCATGGGCGCATCTCCCCCCATCTCGTTGTTACGTGCTCCTCTTGAGGTAATATTTTGTCGTCTCCAAGATGAGGCCATCTTAGGCGTCGCCTTGTAGAGCTTGCTGCTACGATCGAAACGCTTCAGTCGGATCTGAATTCCGAGCTCGTTTGCTCACCGTATGAGCAAAAGAATATGGCGCACGAACCCTCGCTTGAGTCAAAAAACCCTTACTAAAGTCTACGCAAATGGGGAGGGGGGGCGCAAATGGGGAGGGGGGGGGGATTGTGAGATGTCCTTAAGGGCAAAGGCAAAGAACGTGGAGAGGGCTGGGAGGGGTTGCTGCAAGCCTCTCTGTAAGTCTATTCACACGGGGGGGGAGAAGAGTTAAGGACACTGGTCCTTAGCAAGAGGAGGATGGAGGAAAATTGGCTTATCTGAAAAGAGCCAAATGAGGGGGTGTGAGAGGGGTGGTTGCAAGGGCGGCTGTACTTGCAGCAAGTACGCTACACAGGGACGGACGGCGGTACGGACGGCGGCGCAACAGGGCATACGCTGCACAGAAATGCGTGCCGTCTGTGGAGCACCTCGGGGGTCTATATAGCTGAGGGGTGAGGGTACGGGCGCTGCACAAAGCAAGGACGAAAGGACGGTGTACCTTCAAAGGCTATGGATCAGTGGCATGCATGGGTCTAGGGGAAAAGTACGGTGTCGATTGTCCGGGAAAGGAGTGGTACGCATGTACCTTATCTGGTCTGGGGCAGCATGGGTGTCCACGTAAGGGTGCGCGTGAACCATACAGTGGGCGGCCGTCCTTTGGTTCTTGGGCAGTCATTGTACGGGCACCCTAGTAAGTGTGTACGGACCAAATTTTGGGGCGGGATATCCAAATTTGGGATGCCCGCCTCGATTTGCGTGCCGGACCGCCCCGGGGGGCAAAATTTTTTTTTGTCCGGGAGGTTCTCCTGGTCGCAGGGGTTCAGACCGTTCATCAATCGGACGTGCGGTCGTGCATTTATTAAGGTTTAAAGGTCGCCGTTTTTTAACTAAAATGATTGAAATTAGCGTATAGGCTTGATCCGGTGACCGTTTTGGATGCTATAAAATCCTATATTAGGGTAAAATCACGCGCAGATTCCAAATTTGGGCTCAGAATTTGAAGATTCTAAGTAGAAATGACTCAAATAATAAAATCATCGATATTTATACCATAAAAACTCATAATTACATGGATATTTCTTTATTAGTGAAGATGGGTACGTTACATCGATGAGAAGAAAGGTATATCTGATTCCACTACATGTCTAGAATTAACCCTTACACTTTCTGGTTATTGTGCCACTTTCTATATTTTTACAGATTGGGAAGCGTAAGGAGGGGACAACCCTCATCTCAGAATCATGGGGCAAATGGGGGACCTTGAATTTTCAGCAGCAACAGAAGCAAGGTGCATAGCCCTACCAACACATAGTAGGCATGTGGAAGAGCTTGAAGATGAACTGAGTATATGGGAAAATAGCCTCTGTTGTTTTGATGCAAGAGTTTCAGGATCGAGGTGAAGGCAATGACAAGCTTTCAAGTCAACAAGGAGATGGAGATCAACATGAAGTAAATGTCACTAGAGGGGTAAAAAATGAAGACATTATAACAATTTTAGATTAGATGGCATGCTTGTAATTTTGTAGCAAGCTCTTTTTTAACCAATCTTTATTTAATTGAAATCTTAATATTTTTGCAAACTGTAATTTTTTGATCTAGCAGTCTAGTGTGAAAAGGCCAAACTTTAATTTTTAACTATAAATAGCCAAAGGTGCCTTCTTTCTCATTTTCACCACGATGGAAACCAAGCACGAGCTCACACTATCTCTTTGCATTCACATGGCTACCCACTTTGACAACTTCTGTAGCTCCTCTCCACCACCCCATGAGGATTCAGATGAGGAGGTAGAGATGCCTGCATTGTAGTTAGAAAGGTATTTGAGGGATGACAAGGAAGTGAAGGCAGTAGGAACGAGTGTTGGTGTAGAAGAGCAGCTTGCATCAGAGCACTTTCCAGAGGGTGCACAATCTGCAGCATTCCCATATCTTATTTACATCCAATGTAGCCATTTCTTTATTCATGGTTGTATCCCAATTTGCATACCCAACAACATCCTCAAATGATAAGGGTTCAACATCTTGCACAACCTTTTCCATGTATGCATAATGGTGAGCTACATAACCATCATACATCAATCTCTGAGTAGGGTTTTTCACCCTATTTGACATGAATCCTTGGTGTCCTTGCAACTCCATTAGCCTTCCTTAAACCAAGTGTCCTGATAGTTGGAATCCCAAACTCCTTGTCAAGGTTTGTTGTGAGCCACTAGACTCTCCAACAACAAATGAATGCCCTCATGAATTGTTAGGCATACCAAGGGGCTCATTGATCTCCTCTTTACCTTTGTGTGATGCATTGTTGAATTTATAGGACTGACATTCTAGTGTAGCCTACCACTCCATGCTCTATCAACACCTACTTCTAGAGAACTTTCTCGATCCACTCAATGAGATTGTGATTGTTGACCTACATTTTGTGCAACCACCTATTCTTGTGCAACATCATCCCCAATCAAGTCTTTTAAATACAACATCCTTACTCAATCTCATCTCACGTGTGATAGGGTTGTAACATCTGTGCCCCTTTTTCTCAAGGAACTTCGGATCTAGCTTAGTGTATAGCTCATTAGGAATATATACATATGCATAGCATCCACAAACTTTCAGATGTGACAAATCTAGTTTTCTGCCACTATATTTCTCCTCTAGAGTCATACCATACACTGTTGATGTGGGGACCCTATTCATAGTGTAAACTGCAAAATCACAACATAATGATGAGGTGGAATGCTCTTTTTAGCCATACGAGAAGCTTCTGTAATGTACAAGTTCTTTCTTTCAACAAAGACCATTTTGTTGTGAGTGTATCTAAATTGCCTCTAGATTCCACGCTTTTTCAGATATGCATTGAACTCATTGGAGAAGTATTCTCCCCCTCCATCTGACCTCAAACACTTAATCTGCAAACCTATTTGTTCTTAAACTAACATTTTGAAATTCAGAACATAAGTAAACACTTCAATTTTCTCTTTCATGAAGTACATACTGACATCCTCCCATTGATGTTGTCTTTGTCCACCCTCATATATCTAAGTGTACCACATCAAGTGCCATCTTGCTTACATTTGTATCATGTGGAGATACATTCTTTGTTTTCTTCCCAAACCAACATGCTTTCCAAGCCTTATGCATTCCATCCACCATGAACTTTGGCACGCTTGTACAATTGCCAAATTTAGCATAAACTTCATGCTGCTCATTTACACAACCAATAGGTTTGTGCCAAATATCTATATCAACCACAACACTTGCATCTTGTGCAAACATAGTAGCTTTTACCTTTGGCATGCTTACATCCAAAAAGTAAACATTCTAGCCACTCTCTTGTCCTTTACAATTAAACAACATTTGTTCTTGAATTCCTCTACATACATCAAGGTTGAAGCTTACGGGAAAACCTCACTCAATCATCATCCGCCCCCAATAGAAACTAGGCTCTTTGTGATGTTGGGCACATGAAGTATATCAGATAAGTACTTCATCTTTCCATCCTACATAACCAATGGCACATTACTAATATGAGAAATAGGATGTGTTGTGTCATCCCTTGTCTCTACATAACTTGGTTTTTCCAAGTTCCTCATATCCCTAAACCACTCACCATAGTCATGTGATTAGAGTCTCTCGAGTCTACATAGCATACAATCATTAGCATTTGTGAATATATCTATAGTCAATGCATTTACCATGTGTTGCATAACAAATAAATGCTCATATTTATCTTAAGTCTACTTGCTTGTTGAAGACACATAGTTCTTTTGTTGTAACTTTCCATTCTTCATATCACCATGCTTCTTTTGCGACATTCTATAGAAAAATGACTTGGGTGCCACATTAATAGCAATATTTATAAAATGTTCTTGATTATTGTTTATTATAGTTGCCATGGCCTCTTTGTCTTCCTTTTCCTTGATATTTTCATCTTCAACTTGTGTATAATTGATGCTACTATGCTATTGGCTTTGTGAATCATTGGAGTGTTATTGTCCATAATTCTGGTTTCTATTTCAGCCACCACCACCTTGGCCTCGACTATAACCTCTAACTCTGCCTCTACCTAAATTAGAGTAAAAGGCCTATTTTGATGTATTCTTGCTTTATGAAGAAGAGTATGTAGCCAAAGACTTTTCTTCTATGATCAGCATATACACCTAATTACCAAGTCTCAAAAAGTGGGAGCATTCTCCCTGTCTACAATGGATGTCTTGAATGGTTTGTACTCTTTGGCAAGCCCATAGAGATAGAGACATCCACCTAATTATCATCTTCCACTAATACATTGATAGACCTAAGGGATTCAAAAGTTCCCTTGATCTTTAAAGAATACCCATTGATAGACATGCTTTTCTTCTTCACAATATGCAGCTCTTATTATAGCTATAGTTTCCTTTCCTTTATATTGGTATGGGACATATGCACCATGTTCAGCCATGCAACTATTGGAGTGTTGTCATCATGTTTTTATACTATCATTATGTTTGAAACACTTATTGGAAGCCAATACATGACTTTCCTTGCACCTTCATTGCAGTCCTTAAATCCCTTTACATCTACTTAAGTGGCATTCTCTTCAGGAAACTTTGGAGGCTCCTCATTCTAGAGTCTTATTTGATAATATAATTGATTCTGTCAGACATGTTTATCTATAACAATCATAAGCTTGAAAATAGACAATTTCTATATGCAACCTATAACACATTAGTATCTTCTATGACTGTTGTCAAGACCATCCAGTGGTACTTTTGCATGAATTGAATGCCACCAAATATGGCTAGAGCACATGTACATATACCCAAGATCAACAATACATGTGCAAACAGGTTTTGAGCAGAGACATTCTCAACCACAACTTCATAACTACCCAAAAACACCTTGTAGTAGTAACTGATTGGAGATTGAAATACACTTGAAACTTGATTTTGGCTATGCAAAGATGAAATACAAAGTACTACACACAAATTATTGTTCACCTTACATGCACCTCCATGCCTGTGAGGGCAACTGCTCAATGAAATATGCGTAGCTCTTGTAGCTACCTAGGTGGTGCCGTACCTAAACAAGAAGGGGAATAGATGATGATGCTCTTACCTATGTATTGCTTCCTTTGCCTTTGAAGCTTTCCTCCCTTATCACTCATCTCCTTAGCTCTTATCATGAAAAGATTCAGGGAAGAGAGAGAGCTTAAGCTCTTCCAAGCACATGCACTCACACAACAATGGATAACACACACACAAGGATGGAAGGCTGAAATCTTCTTCTTCTTCTTACTCTCAAAAAAAGGTTACAAAAAGATATGTGAAAACCTAACATAAGTACTAGAGTACTATGTACAAGAAGTCCTAATGTGAACATACTAAATAGGTGAGCTGGCAAGATAAGTATGCCATAACTCAATTTGACTAGGCAGGTGTACTCCAGCTGTAGAATCACGGGTAAAGATCCATTGTGTCAGCTATCAAACATGCCAGTGGTGAAAATGTAAAATGGTCACCCTCATGCATCATTAGTGTGAGCTTGTGTTGAGATTGACATCTCAACATGGGCCACGAGGCATGGCATAGCAGGCCACTAAGTGAAGGGTGCACATAATTGGTATCTTTGTGAGGCATAGGGGCATGGGGAACGCATAGCATCGACAACTCTACATGGCACAATAATATCTTAGCACGTCAAATAGAAGCAAAGAGAATCAAGTTCCAACAAGGTGTAGGGTGTCTAGACAAGCAAGCCAAGGTGGGCTAGCCATGAGGCACTAGTCGTTGCATCCCTAGCAAAGCACGATGTGGTTGCACAGTGTGAGGGGCAACATGGCTAGATGCAAGTCATTGGAAGTAGCTCAAGGGAACAAGCCCAAAAAGAGGTGCACAAAGCTATTGTCTAGGGAGCGTTGCTGTAGAGTGACTAGTCAAAGCAAGGTAAAGAGCTACAAGCCAAGCCAAGGTGGAAAGCTCATGGAAACAAAGCGACCATGAGGGGTAGTGGTGATGATTGGAGGCTCATGGAGGACAATTTGGGCGATAATCAAGTGCAGCCACCCCACACTCTCATGTCAAGCGAGGAGGAGAGCCAACTTTTTTTACTCTCTCTCTCTTAGTTAAATTCTCTGTCTTTCTTGCCTAGTGTTGTGGTAAATGATTTGTGTGGTCACTTTCTCTTCATGAAAGCTCATTGTCATTATGGGCTCTAAACATAAATCAGATTCTTGCTTAATGTGGCACATGCATATGAGGTTGGGGTGAAACTTCTTAAAGGAATCCCTAAAATTTTTAATCACTACCAATTAAAGAGTGCAAATGATTCTCTTAATATGGTTAATTTAATGCCTTTGCCAAGCGCTTTTAGGAGAGTTGTGTGCTATTGCTATTGGACACCTTGTGGAATTTAGTGATGCAGATCTAAGTTAGAATTCTGAGTGCGAGTAGGTGAGACTCACCCAATCGTTGGCTAAGATCATTGGGGGTGGTTAGGTTGATAACTAATATCTCTCCTCACAAACTAGCCACTCAACACTTTCAATGGTGGTATGGTGTAGCAGATAACATCTTGTGGAATTTAGTGCTACACATCTAAGATAGAATTATGAGTGCGAGTAGGTGAGACTCACCCACTCGTTGTTGGCTAAGATCTTTGGGGGTAGTTAGGTTGATAGTTATCTGCTACACCATACAACCATTGAAAGTGCTCAGTGGGGCTAGTTGGTGAGGAGAGATATCAATTATCAACCACTTGCCAAAATTTAGGGTGGGAGTAGATAAGACTCACCCAACCCCACTAGAAAAGAGTTATGATTAATTAGATTGGCAAGTTGACTATTGAGTGTTGCACACATATATTAATAGCTTGTGGTTTAGCACTTTGTTTTATTACAAGGGTGTGAAGGAATATTTTGTGGTGTCATCTTTGAGAATTTAATTTCCTTATTACAAGGGTGTGAAGGAATATTTTGTGGTGTCATCTTTACAAGGGTGTGAAGGAATATTTTGTGGTGTCATCTTTGAGAATTTAATTTCCTTATTTACTTCACACTAACATGACAACTAGCATCTCACAATGGAATTTTCTGGGTTCTACCTAGCTTCACATGGGTCTCCTCATAGGAGTGAGCCTCTGTCCTTTGTTGAGCCTCTATCCTTGGACTTTGGATTATGGGATTACTTATGTGAGCCTCACATCTCCCGGCCTCCTCGATGTTACCTCCAAGGTGTGATCCTTCTTCCAATTATTACACTATGATTCCTTGGGTTGATTCCCTCATGGTTCTACTTGTGAGCTTGTGTTGCTTAGTGTGGTTGTGCCTCCACCTCTCAATCTCCATAGTGGTTCTCTTGCGGTGTGACCCTCATGCGTGTGAACCTCATAAGAGTGAACCCCTTCATGAGTGTGAGCCTCACGAACGTGACCCTCACAAGTGTGAGCCTCAAAGGCATGAACCTTATGGGCATGACCCTCACAAGGGTGAGCCTCATAGGCATGAACCTTATGGGCATGACCCTCACAAGAATGAGCTTCATAGGCATGAACCTCACAAGCATGATGAGCCTTACGAGCATAAAACTCACAAGTGTGATCCTCACAATCATGATGAGACTTACGAGCATAAACCTCACAAGTGTGATCCTCACAATCATGAAGCCTAATGGAAATTGCTAAGTGCACAATATATTCATAGGTGCTTTACAAACACTGATCCACCTTCACAACACTCACATCCACCATTAAATCGAGGGATTTAACTATGCATTAATCTAGGACACCGTAATCTAGATTGCACTCAGCTTTATGCCACTCCATCTTTGTGCATACTCTTTCTATTTTCTTCTTACATCCACATGTAGCACTCATACACATCCACCATTCATAATCAAACCTCCTAGGAGAAGTATTTGTTCATTATTCATTTATTCATAATCAAACCTCGTAGGAGAAATCTTTGTTCATTATTCATTTATTCTTAGCTTGGCACCATTATTTTTGGCTTTATAATTTTCTATGAAATTGATTTACATTATGAAATCAATGGTTCTTGACATGAAAATGCTGTGAGTCTTGATGTTGGCATAAAACCCTACCCAAAGGAAACACGCTTGTTTATGCATTTAGATTAGTTGCACTTCACGCACAATGAGAAAAAACTCACATAAAAAACACCAAAAAAGTTTTTTTTAATTAAAGAGCAAAACAAAACAAAATAAAAGAGACACTTGGAGAAGAAACATGGGCGCAAAGGGGAGAAACAACAAACTGAACATCTCTAAGGTGAAAACAGAGCCACTCTCATTCCCCTCAAAATTACCTTGAGAAGAACCAAAATTGTGTATGGTAAACATTCTTAGTGATGAGGAGATATATTTGTAAGGAGGTCGACCGTATGCACTTGTGATCAGGGAAATTGGTGGTGTCGATTTACCGCTAACCCTCTATACGAAGGCATTGAGAGTGAGGTTACCTTGCATGCTCCCATGGCAAGTATCAGAATGGAAATTGAGCAATTTTCACAACCCCACATCTCCAAACCCTTGCTTTGACCTTGATAGTTTATCATCACCAAGTGAGGATATCATAGAACCTCCAATGGCTATGAACTAGCCCATTGGATGAATTCTACTTAGCCAATAGTGGTCTAGACCTACTCCCTAGCTCTAAGAGTAACAACTCCACTCTTAAGTGGGAAAATGGTGACCTTTAACATAGATATTATCCCTCCTATTGGATTAGAGGAATCTCACGAAACCTCAATCCACAGATGGGTGGTGTTAAATAGATGATCAATCCAATCACACATGAAGTGGAATATGTTGATGGCCACATCATATCTAGGAGATTGTCTAGCCCAAAGATGTAAACCAGGAAAATGTAGTTGGAGCTTTGAACCCCAAGGTTTGGACATTCACAAATAGAGAAGGGTGTAGAGTGTACATGGAGCAGACACTTACATAAACTATCCTAAGATTTTAGCAGGAGAAACCCCTTTTTACCACACAAATGCTCGCTTAGAAAAAGGGTCCCCTTTAATGTCGACGGTGCCAGTTATAGATCCTTTTGAGAAAACTCTATAAAAAAAGCTTGATCCTCTTACCTCCTGTTACCCACCCTTGGTTGATGATTGTTCCCGTGTGGAAGTGCCAATGGTTCACACCACATTACCACAACATACGACCATTTTATCAATTTTGTGACTCCCTCTCATACGTATCAACTTAACAATGAGCTTTTATGTAAGATTCCTCCCTCCAGCTTTTGAGGTGTGCAGGTGTAAGAACTTCCCCTTCTGATCTTATAATTATTCCCCTCTTTGAAATAAAAGAAAGATCCTGTTTTACCCTATTTTGGTTTGGAGAGAGAAAATGTCTAAAGGGAGGTAATTCAAAATTGAGATATTTTTGGATATAAAAATCCTCCTAATGTCTAAAATGGTTTCCCCTAAAGCAAAAATTCAAACATAACTTTCCAATGTGCAATTGGAATTAATTGAAAATAGGTATAAAGGACCTTAGCCTAAGGGTCCAAATTTTCAGAAATTTTTAGATTATGGTCCAATTAAGGTTCCTATGGACCAATAAGATTAATCCAAATGTAGGGAGGAGATAAATTAAAGAATAAAAGAAAACCCCCCCAAAAATGAGTAAATGCTCACATAAGATGAAGAGTGGACTAAGGACCAAAGAAAACAATTAAAAAACTGAATTTTGATACCTCAATGTGGGGATCTCCCCTCATGAAGTAGGCACCTTTTTCTCATCATTACCCCCAATTCTTAATCAATAAAATGAGATATTTTCATCTCTCCTCTCTTCTATTTCAAAACTAGATCCAAAAAGTAAGCTGAACTGACCCAAAAATGGTCAAAAATTGACCAAACTGATCTGAAAAATTCTAGAATCAAATTTCTTGGTTAGAGGCTCACTTTTTCCTATAAATAGAAGCCTCCCCCTTTGTAAAAGCTTAATGGTGTTTATGCACTGTTAATCTACTCTTGTCCTGAGCCATCTACATCAAATTTTTAATATTTCAATTATTTTTGGCCTAATCCTCTCCAAAGTGAATTAGTGGCCCCACTCTTGCTTCAAACAAGAGTAGAACCGTCAATCCCTCAAGCCAAAGGAGAGCTTACAAGCTCTATGTAAGCTGATTTTCTTACTTAATTTACAAATTTTAATGAAAAGTCTATGGTTTTCTTTTGATTTTTATGTTTTCCTAATGTTGAATTAAATTCAAATGCTATGCATTTGATAAAAAGGCCACCCCCTTCTCCTCTTTACATTCCAACCTTTCTCAATCCTAGAAAGATTAACTAAAGGATTAATTAAACTCTTTTTATTGTTTACTCTCTTGAATTTAGAAAATTGAGTAGATTAGAGTTCTATAAATCTAATTTGGGTTAATTTAAGTTAAATAAAGAATGATAAAAATGAGAAATGGTCAGCCATACAAAGGAGGTTATGGCAAAATTTTCCAGAATTTTGTGGAAAAGAAAGTTTATTTTTATGTTATTCCAAAAGAGTAATTCCCAAAGGAGTACCTTGACCTCGTGTTGAGATAGAGAGAGTGAAACAAGCCTAAGAACTTCTAAGGAAAGTGCAGGCTGGATTAGAGCCAGTCCTCAAGAGGAAGTGGTCAAGAATGAAACCACTGACCCCACATGAGCATATATCTCAGATCCTATACCGAAGCCAATAGTAGAACCTAGTGGGAACCTAAGAGCGTGCCAAAGGCCTTGATTGAACCCATGACCATTCTCAAGTGGCCGCGAAAGAGCCTATTCCAGAGCCTTTGCTTCTGGAACCAATCCAGCTAAACCCTAGATTTCTAGATATTATGGAGGAAAAAATCAAAGGGAGGAAGGCTTGCAAAAGAAAGAGAGAAGGTACGTGCAACTTTTTGGTTTTTGAGAAAGAAGAAAAATTCAAAAAATTGAAGGCTTGGTTGAGGTCTCTTTTTGAAGTTACAACAAGGAAAATATCCAATGGGTAAAGGCTTTACCCAAAGCTTTGGTTAAGTCATCACATAAAACTTAATCAAACTTTAAGCAAACTTAACCTCTCTACTACAACAACTGTCGCTAATCCCCGCCCATCAGGCTAGCACGTGGCAGATCATCTTCTCCTTCGAAAAATTTTAGCTCTCAATTCAGTAATCGGATCAAACATCTGTTCCGTCAAATGCGTCCGGCACGAACTCTTGCACAAATCCTATACCCTGTCTGAGAGGTTTCGTGGAAGATTCAAGCATTTAAATTTGCACGGTGGAGAGAGCTCTGCAGAAATCAAGGGTGGAGAAAAATTACATAATTGCTTTACTCAAAAAAGTCTAAAAAGATAAGAGGAGATTCATGCACAAAGCTTCTTCAAGCCAAAACTTCATCAAAATCCACCCGAACGGCTTCAAACTGAAAATATTTTCAATTTCTTATTCTAGTTTGCCTCGAAAAATTACAGCAATTCAAAGTTGCAGGATTTTCAAATTTGATCATTTTACACCTTCCCGAAGCTTAAATTCACTCTTAATTCTCAAATTTTTTTCTACCGGACGACCTTCCGACACTTCGAGACTACTTCAAACACTTTGGTGATTGCGTTGGATGGCCACACCGCTCCCGAAGCTTAAATTCACTCTCAATTCTCAATTTTTTTTCTACCGGACGACCTTCCGACACTTCAGGGTTTGAGATTACAATTGTTCGTATGATGAATTTATTTATGTGTGTAGACTGACTTGATTGGAAAAGAATGTATTCATTAAGGGGTAAAAGAACATCTGTACGAGCATAAATAAATCAATCATGTTGTAATTTACATCAGTAAAACAATGTTCCTTGTAATTTAGGTAAACCTCATAGATGAACGGTTCTAATCATCACTGGGAAGTGGTTGGGTGGACCTGATGAATTGGGTGTTTCCTTATAAAAGACTAGAAACCCAAGTGAGATCTTTTGGCATATTAGGTAGGACCTTGTGGAGATCGCTTATAAATAAAATCATCCAAAAGAGACACCGATGAGATAGCTCTTACTACAATGGGTTGGGATTGATCTTACTCAGTAAGGTGACTCCCTATCCCTGGTTATGGGATGGGCGGGTATCTTACGAGTGGTATCAGAGCCAAGTTTTGTGGAAGTAACGACCATTAAATTAATACTTTTAACTTGATGAGCACAACCTTGTGCTAGAGTCGGTGAACACATTGGTATTGTTTAAAGATATCTTTGACCATTTGGTAGTCAGACCGATTGTCAAACAAAATCCCTGGGCAAAATACTTCTTGGACCATTATCAACCATCATCATCAGTGACTAGAATGGAATTTTTTATGGTCCCCATCTACTCATTAATGCAAGTAGGAACCTAGAAGCTGAAATATTCATACTCGGAGTTTTAGAAAAATTAAGGATTCTGAAATACTTTATATTTTTGGAGTCCTTGTAGTGGATGAGACCTTAGGATGAGACCTTAGAGGTAATTGGAAAACCAACCCAAGTCTACTTTTCACGTGATGCTACCAAGGATCTATAATAATAATCATGGCATAGATTGGTTAGAGGCAAATAATATCCCCATAATGCCACCCTCAATTGTGAGATTAGAAAAGTATCAAGAAGTAGTAACCTCAAGAGAATGGGTAGACCCATTCATAGTAAATAAAAATAGGCAAATTATAAAAGAACCTTAGGAAAAATCAAAGGGTGTTTGTAGTTAAACTCATCGAAGTCAATGATGATAATAACAAGAGAGTTCTAGATTGACAACAAGAGTTACGGAATCTCTTCCTAGAAGAGCTTACTTAGATGCCATCCATATGGGGAAATGACCATGAGATGAGACTTATTCAAGGAGCATAGCCAAGAACTTAGGGGCATATAAAATGTCAGTGCCTGAGTGCATAGAATACAAAGAACAAATTTGGCAAATGTTGAAGAAAGGAATTATCAGATTGAATGTATCATCTTAGGGAATTCAGATCCTATTTTAGAAGAAGAATGATGGAACCATACGGTTATGTATTGACTATAGGGGTGTGAGACCCCTCTGCCCCCTCTGCGCACCGGATTCCCTGTTGCTAGCAGAGCGGAAGTAGCTTTCTCTTGCGTGGGGTAGGGTTTCCCACTCGGAGCCTCGCCCTCGAATGTCCAGACATTAGCCACCACCCAACCACTGGAATCGGTAGAACCAGACAATTACTCACCCAACGATAATTGAATGCCTTTCTTAACTTTTGCTTTCGAATACAGATATGCACACACTCCTCTTTAAAACTTTAACATATAAAATAATCCATTGACAAACAGTTATTAGTTACAGATAACATAACTCAAAATTTCCATCTAGTCCCTTGTTTCTCAAAAAACAGTATCACTCTAGACTTTCCATTGAGACCAGCTGGTCAGCAAAACGAAATCCAGTAACAAATTACAATAATCATTTTATCCATCATACATATCTTCCACGATATACGCATGGGTGTCCTAGGCACCGCGAGCCCGTGCATCGCCTGGTCATAACCCTCCAAGATCCTCCTTAGGTGTCCTGGCACTTTACTCAGGGACCGCTTCGTCGGCCCTCGTCCATCGTACCGGAAGCGCACCATTTTAATCGTACCGAGGCTGGTCAAGACCTCGGCAAGCTTTGCCGCGTGAGCTATCCTTTGAACACTCCCCTCCCCGTCGCCAGCTGTTTGCAACCGAACTTCTCTTAGAAAAACATATACCAAATGCTCCCTTCAGCATTCTGGCGTAAGACAGTCCTTTAAGAAAATAGGGTTTCTATGCAAGTTTTAAGTTTGATGTTCTTTTAAATACAAGGAGTATTTCTTGAATCAGTATCCCCAAAACTTCTTGATCGATTCTGAATTTCATACCAGAATTCCTCGAATTCTATAACCTTGATCCATAGATCAATTCGAAAGGTCTCAAACTTAGTTTCAGATTTGGTGGGAGTTTTGAGTGTACTTTTCTAAACTGGTCACATCTTCTTTTCTCGAAAAACTGACGAAAGAGTTTAGTCATAGTCTGATTGAAGGTTTGAGTCGGATAAGATTTTTCCTAAACTATCTTTCTCAAAAAGGTTTGATAATTCAGTTACTATTTTACCGAATTTCTTTCTTTGAATATACACTTAACTTATTTCTAAATTAGTTACGAATTCCAATGAGGAATAAATTAATCATTTATTTGAATATTTCAATCTCGATAGATTTCTTGAATTTTCTTTTTACAAACCGCGTGAATATAAGACGATAGAAATTTCTCTCTTAGAGTATTTAATTATTCATTTATCAAATACTCATATAATTTAAACATAGAATTTAAGAGGATTCTAATTTTGATATAAAAATTCTTTATACATCTATTTATGCATAAAAATCAACTTCAATGGGAATAACACTTTTATATAAAAAATCCTTTTATGCATCTATTTATGCATAAAATCAATTTTAATAGGAATAACACTTTTAAAATTAAAAAAATTTCTTTATGCATCTATTTATGCATAAAATCAATTTTTATAAGGATAAGGCTTTTATAATAAAAATTTTCCTTTATGCATCTTTCTATGCATTAAAATCAATTTTAATAAGAAGAACACTTTTGTAATTAAAATAATTCCTTTATGCATCTTTCTATGCATAAAAATCAAATTTAATGAGAACAACACTTTTATAATTAAAAAAATCCATTATGTATCTTTCTATGCATAGAAATTAAATTTAATAAGAATAACACTTTTATAATTAAAAAATTTCCATTATGCATCTTTCTATGCATAGAAATTAAATTTGATAAGAATAACACTTTTATAATAAAAAAATTCCCATTATGCATCTTTCTATGCATAAAAATCAAATTTAATAAGAATAACACTTTTATAATAAAAACAATTCCCATTATGCATCTTTCTATGCATAAAAATTAAATTTAATAAGAATAACACTTTTATAATAAAAAAAATTTTCCATTATGCATCTTTCTATGCATAGAATTTACATTTAATAAGAATAACACTTTTATAACAAAAAAAATCCATTATGCATCTTCTATGCATAAAAATCAATTTTAATAAGAATAACACTTTTGAGTTTAATTAATCCCTTAGTTAATCTTTCTAGGATTGAGAAAGGTTGGAATGTAAAGAAGAGAAGGGAGTGGCCTTTTCATCAAGGCATAGCATTTGAATTTAATTCAATCAAATACAAAACATAAAAATCAAGAAAACCATAGATTTAAAATTTGTAAATAAGTAAGAAAATTAGCTTACATGAAGCTTGTAAGCTCTCCTTTGGCTTGAGGGATTGAGGATTCTACTCTTGTTTGAAGCAAGAGTGGCCACCAATTCACTTTGGAGATGATTAGGCCAAAAACAATTGAATTATTAAGAAATTCAATGTAGATGGCTCAGGACAGGAGTAGAGTAACAGTGCATAAACACCATTAAGCTTTTACAAAGGAGGAGGCTTCTATTTATAGGAAAACGTGAGCCTCAAACCAAGCAAACTGATTCTAGAATTTTCCAGATCAGTTTGGTCAATTTTTGACCATTTTTTGGTCAGTTCAGCTTACTTTTTGGATCTAGTTTTGAAACAGGAGAGATAAAAATATCTCATTTTATTGATTAAGAATTGGAGGTAATGATGAGAAAAAAGGCGCCAACTTCATGAGGGGAGATCCCCACTCTAAGGTGTCAAAATTTAATTTTTTAATTGTTTTCTTTGGTCCTTAGTCCACTCTTCATCTTATGTGAGCATTTACTCATTTTTGGGGGGGGGTTTCTTTTATTCTTCAATTTATCTCCTCCCTACATTTGGATTAATCTTATTGGTCCATAAGAACCTTAATCCAAAATTTTTTAAAAATCTGGACCCTTAGGTCGCTAAGGTCTTTTGTGCATATATAAATTATTTCTAATGCACCTTAGGAATTTCTTTTTGAACTTCTGATTCGGGGGAATTTATTTTAATAAGAAGGGATATTTTTCCATCCAAAGATATCTAAAAACTGAATTATCTCTCTCTAGAAAATTTTCTCTCTCTAGGCCAAAACCAGGTAGAAATAAGATCTTTTATTATTCTAAAAAGGGGATTGATTACAGGGGAAGAAACTGGACATCTTGAGGGGCTGGGTAGGAATCTTACATCCTCTCCCACTTGAAAAACCCGAGATGTCCTCATCTCGCAAACTGTGGGTAATCCCGCATCAGTTCAGCTTCTTTCTCCCAGGTGGCATCTTCAAAAGGATAACTTCCGTTTGGCTAATAATTCTCTCATAATTCTATTCCTGAGAACCTTCTCTCGAACATCAAGGATTTCTTCAAGTTGGAGTTTCATCTGCCCTTGGGTTGAAGAAGTTAAGAGTTCATCATCATTAAGCACATGATTCGGGCTCTCGGTACATACTTCTTAAGTAGGCTGACATGAGGAGGTAGAAGAATTTCATAGGCTAAGTCACCTACTTTCTTTTGTAATCAGATATGGCTTGCAGTATCTGGGGGGATAACTTCTTGTACTTCCCAAGAGATAGAGAACTTCCTTTGGGGCGTACTCGAATGAAGACCATATCTGCTTCTTTGAATTTTTTGTCTAACCTCTTCTTATCTGCATACTGTTTCTATCTATCTTGGGCAGCTTTTATATCCTTGTGGATTGACTGCATCTGCTGCTCCATGTCATCAAGCATCTGTCTGGACATCTCGACCCTAATCAATGGGTCGGACCAAGTTAATGGTGTTAGGCAGTCTTGTCCATACAGAGCTTTGAAAGGGCTCATCCCGATACTTCGGTGATAAGAAGCATTGTAGACAAACTCGACTAGGTATAGATAGCTTAGCCACTTCTTGGGTTCCCTGCCACAGCATGACCAAAGTATATCTTCGATTACTTGGTTCACCCTTTCTATTTGACCATCGGTCTCAGGGTGGTAAGCTGTGCTGAGATCCAAGAAAGTTCCTACTCCTTCGAAGAATGCAGTCCAAAATCTTGACGTGAATTTGGGGTCTTGATCACTTACTATTCTCTTGGGTAGGCCATGCAATCTGAAGATTTCCTTGAGGAACACTCTGGCCACATCCACTACAGTGTAGGTTTCTTTTACTAGAATCAGATGGGCAACTTTAGTTAGTCTGTCAACTACCACGAAGATGGAGTTGTAACCTAATTGCAATGAAGGTAGTCCAGTATTAAAATCCATATTGATACATTCCAACTTCATCTGGGGGATGTCTAATGGATGTAAGTTCCCAGTCATTTTTCTCTCTCTGCTTTGACTTTCTGACAGATCAGGCATTGACATACATGATTAAGTACATCCTTTTTTAGTCCAGGCCAAAAGAAGCTTTTCTTTATAGACATGTAGGTCTTGATGAAACCTGGATGTCCTGCTATAAAGCTATCGTGGGCTTCATTCAGAATTTGACCCTTAGTTCCCTCATCATTGGGAATGCATAGCCTGCTATTATAATACATAATTCCTTCATCCAGGCTGTACCCTTAAACTCGGTTCAACTCTTGATGAGGAGTTTTGCTTTCCTGCATAAGTAGGGTAGCAATAGGGCCAAAGAATCTATCCTGCATGAGCTTCTCTCTTGCTTCTTTAATCAATGGATTTGACACCACTGTGATTGCAAGCAAGGAGGCTTTTCTACTGAGGGTATCTACTACCACATTTTCTTTGCCTAGGCGGTACTTGATTTCAAAATCAAATTCCTGCAAGGTCTGCATCCACCTTCTTTGGTGCATGTTGAGATCCTTGTGAGTGAAGATCCACTTTAAGCTCTGATGATCTGTCACATCAAAGTGAATCTTTGACCCAGTAGGTAATGTCTCCACACCTTCAAGGCATAAACTACTGAAAGTAGCTCTAGGTCGTGGACAGCATAATTTCTCTTATGCGTTCTGAGTCTTCAGGATTCATAGGCCATTGCATGACCTTCCTACATGAGCGCATCTCCTAGGGCAAAACCACTGGCATCAGTTATTACTACCTCAAAGGGTAGAGAAAAATTTGGCAATTTCAAAACGGGATTGGTTACTAAGGTGGTCTTCAGCTTATCAAAAGCACTCTAACACCTGGCAGACCATTGAAACGGGGTATTCTTCTTGAGCAGATTAGTCAGGGGGGAAGGTGCATCGCCTAGTCAGAACCCTCTAGGATCCTCCTTAGGTGTCCTGGCACTTCACTCAGGGATCGCTTCGTCGGCCCTCGTCCATTGTACCACTGGGAGCACACCATTTTAACCGTATCGAGGCTGGTCAAGGCTTTGCCGCATGAGCTATCCTTTGAACATTCCCCACCGCCAGCTGTTGCAACCGAACTTCCCTTAGAAAAACATATACCAAATGCTCCCTCCAGCATTCTGGCGTAAGACAATCCTTTAAGAAAACAGGGTTTCTATGCAAGTTTTAAGTTTGATTTTCTTTTGAATACAAGGAGTATTTCTTGAATCAATATCCCCAAAACTTCTTGATCGATTCTGAATTTCATACCAGAATTCCTCGAATTCTATAACCTTGATCCACATATCAATTCGAAGGGTCTCAAACTTAGTTTCAGATTTGGCGGGAGTTTTGAGTGTACTTTTCTAAACTGGTCACATCTTCTTTTCTTGAAACTGACGAAAGAGTTTGGTCTTGGTCATAGTCTGATTCAAGGTTTGAGTCGGATAAGATTTTTCCTGAACTATCTTTCTCCAAAAGGTTTGTTAATTCAGTTACTATTTTACCAAATTTCTTTCTTTGAATATACACTTAACTGAATTCTAAATTAGTTACGAATTCCAATGAGGAAGAAATTACGAATTTCAATGAGGAATAAATTGATCATTTATTTGAATATTTCTCGATAGATTTCTTGAATTTTCTTTTTACAAATCGTGTGAATATAAGACGATACAAATTTCTCTCTTAGAGTATTTATTTATTCATTTATCAAATACTCATATAATTTAAACATAGAATTTAAGAGGATTCTAATTTTGATATAAAAATTCTTTATACATCTATTTATGCATAAAAATCAACTTCAATGGGAATAAAACTTTTATATATAAAAAAATCCTTTTATGCATTTATTTATGCATAAAATCAATTTTAATAGGAATAACACTTTTAAAATAAAAAGAATTTCTTTATGCATCTATTTATGCATAAAAATTAATTTTTATAAGAATAACGCTTTTATAATTAAAAAATTTCTTTATGCATCTTTCTATGCTAAAAATCAATTTTAATAAGAAGAACCCTTAGCAAACTGATTCTAGAATTTTCCAGATCAGTTTGGTCAATTTTTGACCATTTTTGGGTCAGTTCAGCTTACTTTTTGGATCTAGTTTTGAAACATGAGAGAGGAGAGATGAAAATATCTCATTTTATTGATTAAGAATTGGGGATAATGATGAGAAAAAAGGTGCCTACTTCATGAGGGAGATCCCCACTCTAAGGTGTCAAAATTCAGTTTTTTAATTGTTTTCTTTGGTCCTTAGTCCACTCTTAATCTTATGTGAGCATTTACTCATTTTTGGGGGGTTTTTCTTTTATTCTTCAATTTATCTCCTCCCTACATTTGGATTAATCTTATTGGTCCATAAGAACCTTAATACAAAATTTTTAAAAAATCTGGACCCTTAGGCTAAGGTCTTTTGTGCACATATAAATTATTTTTAATGCACCTTAGGAATTTCTTTTTGAACTTCTGATTTGGGGAAATTTATTTTAATAAGAAGGGATATTTTTCCATCCAAAGATATCTAAAAATTGAATTACCTCTCTCTAGAATATTTTCTCTCTCTAGGCCAAAACAGCAGGTAGAAACAAGATCTTTTATTATTCTAAAAAGGGGATTAATTACAGCGGAAGAAACTGGACATCTTGAGGGGCTAGGGAGGAATCTTACAAGGGGTCTAAATCAACTCACTATGAAAAAAAAAGGTATCCTATTTCTAGGATTGATGAAATTCTAGTTTGACTTTAGGGAGACAAAGTTTTCACAAAGATTGATTTGAATTCTAGTAACTACCATAGTAGAGCTTGAGAGGAAAACATCCCAACGACATTATTCAACTTCAGATATGGGCATAATTATGAATACAACATGACACCAATTTGATTGACTAATGCCCCAACAACTTTTAACAGACTCATGCAATATATATTCATGAGTAGCTAGACAATAATGTTTTAGTGTTCTTTGATTGACTAATGCCCCAACAACTTTTAACAGACTCATGCAATATATATTCATGAGTAGCTAGACAATAATGTTTTAGTGTTCTTTGATGATATTATGATCTACTCTAAGGATGGGAAAGAGCACAAAACCCAAGTTAGAGAAGCTTTGGAAATCCTAAGGGAGCACCAAAAAGAATAAGTGTGCCTTCTTTATTAAAAAAAATGAATACATGGGATTTACTATTTCCAAAGATGGAATCTCAGTGGATGCAGCAAAGATACAAGATATAGTGGAATGGCCAACTATCCATGTGAAGGAAATATGAGGATTTCGTAGTATATCAGAAGGTGGTACTGTATATTTATCTAACATTACCTTTAACAAACATACTTAAAAACGAATACAAAAGTAGTTTGGACTAAAGAGCATCAACAAAGCTTTGACAAAATCAAGGTGGCTCTCACAACTACACCCATCCTTCAACTATCAAATTTTAATACAGATTTTGAAGTAGTCATTGATGTTAGTGGATTAGCTATCAGTAGGAGTCCTCTCATAAGAAGGGGGACCAGTAGCTTACACTTCAAGGAAACTCAAGGATTATGAGAGAAACTATGCTACTCATGACCTAGAACTTTTGGTTGTAATTCATACCCTTTAGCTATGGTGACACTACCTACTAGGCATGAAGTTCATGATTACTACAGACCATAAGAGCTTAAAGTCCATTTTTATGCAGCCAGATCTCAACGTGAGGTAAAGATGCCGAACAGAGGTCTTATCAAAATTTGAATCAATATAGACAAGTCAAAGATATTGTAGTTGTAGATGCATTGAGTAGGAAGTCCTTTGTGGCTGCAATCCCTATGCCAAGTAACCCTTTTCGGAGAAGTAGGTCAAAATAACCTTAGATGAGTAATTGAGCATATTTTACAACTCATGGACCAAAAAACTCACTCTGAGCAAGAGTGGAGGATACTCAAAGATTATACTCTTAGTGATAAGTGCTTATTCTATCAACTAAGGATTTGTATACAAGTAAATTGTTATACCGTCTCAAGGAACCTTAAAAATACCACCAAATAGGATCCATAGTTTTGGAGGAAGGATACTTCAATGGAAATATATATATATATATATAAATGGAGGAGGCAGTGAGCACCTACCAACCACCCTCTATTCTTCGTTGTGCTACCCACACCCTTGCATCTCCTTAGAATGGCGCTATATTAATGGGTGCTCTCTCGTCTCCTTTTTGGAACGATGCTATTTTGGACCCTCCACTTAAAACTGTCATTATTATTATTTATGCTATGGACGATGGGTCATCAATCCACGTTGCTCTCCCTCCTTGTCCTCGTCGGCTTCTTCCACCATCCATAGCCCATGCTGCTACGTAGTTGGTCTCGCTTTGTCTTCTCCTCCACTAGCCCCTGCCCAATGGCACTTTGTTCACTAGCTACCATGACCATGACCATGTCTTCTCCCTTCATCGATGTTGTTGACTCCTTCTCTCCCTCTCATGCGCACATGCTTCAGGCCCCCCTCTCACTCCTATAAAACCCACCTCCCCCGCCATCTCGATGGGGGCAACACCCCCCTACGGCTTTTGCCTCACTCCTTCTCTGTCTCTCCCTCATAGCTCTTCGCCAGCTTGCCCTTGCACTTCCTACTCACCCTCCCTCACTCCCTTGCTACCTTGCCATCTACACTCACGCCCCCTCGCCAGCTCACACCCTCTCTCTCTACGCACCTAGCTTTGCTAGCTCGTAGCCTCTCCCTTTCTTTTCCCCTAGCAATCCCCTCTCTAGCCTTAACCGCTTGCACTCCCTCACCCACCTTCTCTAGCCCATCGGCACACAGTAGTTGTTCCACTCTCCCTCATGCATCCCCCTCTCCTCTCAGTAGAGGTAACACATACACACGCCACCTTAGATGTTGTTTGGGTACTCTTTACTTGTTCTTATTTGGCCTTTCTTCACACACACACACAAAGGCCGCCTTAGTTTCTATATGTGGCATTGTTCTTCTTCAGCCCTTCTACTAGCTTGGCAATAGATTAAACTGAATAATAATGGCTTCCATTGTTGTAGTTTATGTAACCATTTGTTTTCTTTTGCAGAAGATCATCCACCTCCACTTCAGTAGGCTAGCATCGCGTGCTAATGCAACCATATGGGTCGGCTTCTTTGGGTTGGATGAGACCCAAGATGGTTGGATCTCTCTTCAAGATTTCATACAAGAAGCCGATAACTATGATGCCGGTCAAGTGAGCCTTGTCCCCAAGCTATTTAGATTCTTAGATGTGGACTCTAGTGGCTTCTTAGAGTTCGATAAGTACATCACCCTCTAGTACTTGCTTGATGTTGGCCTCCATGTGTGTGACTCTTGCAATGCCCCCCCATCATGATGTTGGGCTAAACTTGTAAGACTTGTTGGGAGGAGCGCACGTTTGTCCACAACACTGGTTTGGTGACACATTCCATCTCTGCTATAACTGCTATGGATCTAGAAACTTCACACACCAGGCCAAAGGTATGTTACGAAAATCCAAGGATCGTCAAATGAATTTATATTGCAAGTATACGAGGTGGGATAATGTGAAAAGACGAGGAAAAAGATAGACCATACCAAGGCAATGTATGAAGGAAAATGTAGATTTTCAGCTACTACTACTTGCTTCTAGGCTAACCGTCTTCATTTCTAATTGAAACAGAAAGTAAGTCAATCTTATCTCAAAACCTTTTTAGTTCACTGCTTGAGATCATAGTAAACTGATTTTATTTTTGAAAAGTAAGGACTTTGTTAATTGATGAAATAACATAAAATGAGGTTTCTGTCCTTGTTAATCATCTTGGGTTTGACTAAATTATCCGTAGTTGGCTTGGCCCATCACAAGATAGAATCTGATTCCATCCAGTGTGACGATTAATTTGTACCTCGGCCTATGTGATTTCCAAGGCTTAGGATATAGCTTCAGAAGAGGCACCGATGAGATAGCTCTCACAATGGGTTGGGATCAATCTTACTGAGTGAGATGCCTCCCTATCCCTGGTTATGGAATGGGTGGATATCCTACTTCTTAAGGTGCCTTTTGATGGAATTAGCCCCTCTCTGAGTTTGCATGATTTTCCATCACTCTCGTGCTGCCACTCTTGAGATAGTGGTACAATGGTATTCTCCTTCCCCCTCAACATCGCGCTCCTAGTGAGCAGCTATATATATATATATATATATATATATATATATATATATATATATATATATGCGAGACAACATCCTCCAATCACTCACTCTTTGGGAGGGTGGAGCTACCCCCCAAAGACACATGACAAATGCCTTGCTGAGATGCAGGGCGCAAAGACCCGATTACCTGCGCCATCGACTTAGCCATATAACCATTGATTGGATGAACCCCCTCTAGGATCCTACCACTCAGAACCTTCACTCGTAGTGATATCTTCCTAGTAGTAGTCCTTGGTTTAGATGGGGTTGACGCTTATGTTTTTGTGTGGGCTGGTTGACCATCTCGCTCATTGAGGACTTCAATGGTTGCTCACTTCAACACGTGAGATTTTTGGATTTTGTACTCATCACAGTGGCAAATTCTCAACTAGCTTATCTTTGTGAATCTTTCAAAGAATTCATATACTTTAATATGCCCATACGCTGCATGCCAAAGTTTACTACTACCTAATTGGCCTAGCTCCCCACCATGATAAGGGACTAGCAGGTTGCCAAAGGACTCTAGAGGCATAGGAGATGCTGCAACCGTCATCTCCATAGGGTTAGAGAACTCATGAATTACGTGCACACAGAACGGGACTTCTAGCACCGGGAAGGATCGTGCACACCGGACATGAAGAGAAGGGGAGGCAAGGGCGAGGGCGAGGGGAAGAAGAAATGGGGATCATGGGGGAAATAGGGATCCAAGAGGGAAGACAAAGGGAGGGGGGGAGAGGGGGAGGGATCGCATGTTCAAGAACCAAAATTTGGATAGAGGAAACATGAAGCTCCTGCAAGATGGGTGGGGCTATCTTGCCAGAAAGATCCTGTGTATATATATGTTTCTCTCTTCCTCACTTTTCATTATTGTTTCTTGATCACTTTGGTGAGCACCTTTAGCTCTCTGCCTACAGAATCCACTCCTTGCCTACGGGCTAGTTTTCTTGAGGATTAGTGCTTCATCATTTTAATATTGTCTCTCATCTCTCTCTTGGAGCTTCAACATTTTTGTCATTTGTCTACATCTTTCTGCCATGTTGCCCTCTTAGAGCCACAAAGATGTCTAGATTTGGAATCGTTGATTAGGGATTGATTGGTGCTATTTTTTTGCATTTTCACGCAAGCTCGGTGGCTATCCCGTAGTGTTTCAAAATGTGCTTTCTTCTCTGGAGGGACAAATCTGCATTTTACACTTTTTTTCTCATCTTCACTCTCTTTCTATCCCACCCACCCTCCCTACAAGTGCAAAGAGAAGCTCTTGGGCTGTTTTAGTGGCTGCGTTTTTCAAAGGAGGTACATAATGACACTCATCCAACCTCGGGTGGTTCAGATACCCACTCTTTTGACTTTTTCTTTAGATGCCAAATTGGATGGCATAAACTATGACATCTGGAAAGTCATGGTGGAAGTATTCTTGGAAACATATGATCTTCTAGAGTTCATTATTCAACTGGTCCTCCAACCTAACCTGGTTGGACACTGTAGAGAGAATAAGGATACGAGGGATTCCCTTATGCATGAAGCTGCACTCTGGGATTGGCTTGATGCCCATGCTTGGTCATTCATTCTTTTGAACCTCAATCCACAGTCATCGCTCACATCAAGCGGGATACTCATACACATGTTGCTTGCAAGAGACTCTACAACATCTACGACTGGAAGACACCCATGAAGAGAGTTTCCCTGGAGTTTCAAATGTTGAAGCTTTCACCCACTGATTCCACTTCCATGTGGGGTCACATCAACAAAATGGAATCATTGTGATCTGAGATTTCTGGGTGCGAGAAGGAGGTTTCCACTGAGGATATTGTCTTCAGGCTACTTGCTCAGTTGCCCCCCGAAATATGAGAGCTTCGATTCTTCACTTTTTATCTTAGGGTGAATGTAAATCACCACCTCGGATGAGTTGGTGCCTATGTTCCTTTATCAGGAGAGGAGATTCATGGATTGTTCTTCAAAGAAAGGTAGCCAGGCTTTCGTTAGACAGAGGGGGGGCAGCCTAATAAAGGCAAAGGTGGGTCACCTCCCTCTAAGGACTCTAAGAACTCCAAGGACTCCAAGGATACAAAGCCAAAAGGGTCTTCAACTTCTAATTCTTCTGGCAACTAGAAGGTTTGTAATTATTGCTACAAACAAGGACACTTATGGCGACAATGTCAGAGTCACATGCGAGATTTGGAATGGGAGCCAATGGATAAAGGGGCAAGCTCATCTGCCAAAGTTATGGAGGAGTCAGCTTTTGCCACCCTCATTGATCTCGAGTCCAATACTCCCCATCCAGTTGTTAAGAATCATGGGTATCTAGAGCATGCAACATCACGGAAGCAATGGAAACAAGAGGAGAGCAAAGTGTAAAAGAATGAACAAGCATAAGCAGCTTACTAAATCATCATAGACACTCCATAGCTTGAGGACACAAGATGTATAGAAAGCTTCTTGTATCACTTTCTATTTCATCCACTCCAAAGTTGGCTTACCCTTGTGCTTCATGTTATTATAAAAATTACGGTCTCGTTCCCTTTATATAGGCTCCACCAAGGGCTAGGATTGGGCTAATCCTAGATCCCTTTTCCACCCACATGCCCACATTATTTGAGTGTTTTCACACCTCCATTACCTCTTCCTCTCATTCTTAACCTTGTACATCATATATTTCAACACCCCCTCTCAATGCCACCATGGGACAAGGTGAGCATTGGACATACAAGTTCCAAAAAGACCCCCTCTCAACCATGTTAATGATGTTGATTCTAGTATTTGATCCACCATAGCTCATCACATTGCTATAATTTTAACACTCAATCGAGGCTCCCATCTCCTTCAACATGATTGATAGGGGTAGGAGAGGTCTTACCGCAAGGGCAGTGTCCAACTCCATTTACAAGGCCAAAATAATTCAAGTCTTTTAAGAAAATGATACACTTGAGCGGGTTCAAGGATTACAAAATCACCTTGCACCCTAATGTGCAAGGGTGAGTGGAGTCTTTTAGCTTTAACAGAAAGGTTTTGATGAAAATCTTAGATAGAAAGGTTTTAAATAACCTTAGAGAAATTTTTTTTAAAAAAAGTTTAAAGAGTTTTACTTTTTTTTAAATTTCATTTTCTTAAAAAAACGCCAAAGAGATAAAGAGTACGCTATTGCTGCTTGTGATCTATAGATTCTCTACGCTACAAAAGATTGTCTTTGTTATTGTTTTTTTGTACTCTGCTACCGGAGGTGTTGGCTGCCACACTGCAAAGAGAAATTGCCAAATGTGTTGCAACAACACAGGATGCAGCCATTCGTTGGACGGACGATACTTGCTCTGTCATTGAACGGACGATGCTGCGACCAACGATGCAAATGTGTCTCTCTTTCCTCCTTTTGTTATGGGTCTTAGAAGACCTGCCCAACAGTAGAGCATTTACTTCTTCAGAAGCTCCCTTGCTTCACCTTCAAGTCTCCATGTAAGATACCGCTCATCGTGTCACCAAGGATAAGGAGGCACCTCACTCGGTAAGATCAATCCCAACCCATTGTGAGAGCTATCTCATCGATGCCTCTCCTAGACGATCGGATTTATAAGCAAGCTCTACAAATATGTCAAGGATTTCTTTTCAGTTTCTAGTCTCCTGTATAAGGAAACACCCGGCTCGTCAAGTCCACCGAACCACCCGCTTCCCAGCGACTAGAACTGTTCATCTATGAGGTTTTTCCTAACTTACTAAGCACATTGTTTTCACTGATGCACATTACAACACGATTCATTTATTTATTCTTATGCACATGTTTCTTTATCCCTTAATAAATACTTTCTTTTCTACTCAAGTCATTCCACACACAAAAAGAAATTCATCACATAAGAACAACCATAATTTCAAACCCTCGGCGTCCTAATTTACATCCATCTTCAATTCCTCGATGTCCTAAGTTACATCCATCTTCAATCCCTCAGCTCGCCAAGTCACAAAACAGTCTAGAGCTTACAACCATCGTGGTGAAAAATCATTTGCATAGTATAACGAGAAGTATCCCCTTCATCCTCTTCTTGCTATGGAATACCTTTCTAGCTTAGACTTGTAACTACTAGAAAGAACCCTCGTGCCACCCCATGGTGGGTCACCCAACGAAGGCGGTTTCCCCGACCTCTATTCTAAATATTTCTAGAGTTGGTTGTCGTAGGTGGAAAGTACCCAGTTGTCCCATACCGATCACTAAACAAAGTCGGTTGCCCTGGGTGGGGAGTACCCAGTTGACCCAAACCAATCACTAAATAGATCACTTTGGAATGGTTACCCTAGGGAAAGTTTCCTAGTTTACAAATTCATCATCACATCATCATTCACATTTTGAGATCATGTTTTGTCAACATCTTTATAAAACCAAAATAAAGAATCCCATTTAAGACAATCACTTTTCTATAAGAAGAACAAACGAGTATTTCTCTATAATATGCAGTAAACAATCCTAATTTTAATCAATGGCTAACAATTAAGATATTGTCCTAGTACTCAAAAGAACAATGACATTCTCAAGCCAAATCCTAGACCGTTGGGAAATCACATGAGCTTAGGTACAAATTAACCCTTAGAAGGAATCAAGTTCTATCCTGATGGATAGGTCAACTATGGACAACTTGGTCACAATTCAAGACGATTAATCAGGGTGAAAATCTCATTTTGTATCATTTCATCAATCAACACAAGTTCTTGCCAAAAAAAAATCACTTGGCTTACTTTTCAAAAATAAAATTAGTTAACTATGATTCCAACAAGTAGGGAACTAAAAAGATTAAGAATTAAAAATGGCTTACTTGTAGTTCTGAATAGAAATGAAGATGGCTAACCTAAATGCAAGTGGTAGCTGATAATCTACATTCACATTGGACATTGCCTTGGTGTAGTCTACCTTGACCCTGGTCTTTTCACCTTACCTCATATCGTACCTTGTCCTTTACAGACCCATCTACAAGGAGAGACACCCTCCACCCATACTTCCTTGTTATCCTCAACTCTTACCTTGCATCGTCGAGAATCGGCTCGTCTCGACACTGTGCATGGTAGACTATAAGATGGAAGAGATGATGGGAGGGGAATGAAGAGGTTAATGTTGTAGTGAGGTTGTGAACCGAGAGATAGAATTGAAATGATGCTTCCATGAGGCATGGATGGAAACTACGACAAGGAGGAGATAACTAGGATGGAGAATCTGTGAGCTGTATGTGATAGAGAGGATAGGGAGGAGATAGTTGAGATGGAGCTTGGATCGAGAGGAGGTTGAGAGGTGTCTGTGCCAGTGACGTGGATGGAAGTTGAAGCCATGAGAGAGCATCATTATCGTAAGTGAGAGTCGACAAGAGAGGTGGAGAGCAAAGCCATGAGCCATGACCAGATGGACTAGCAGAGGTGGAGAGCTGGAGGTGATGTGATCATGAAAATGCTTAGGAGTTGCGCTAGAGGGAGGTTGGCGACAAGTTGAGTGAACAGGACGGGGGGAAATTAGAAGAGGGGTTGACGAGAGGCTGCGTGAGGGAGAGAGAGAGAGGCAAAGGTTGGAAAGGAGGGGTGAGAGAGAGTACGTGGGCTAGCGAGGGGGTCGCCAGACGGGGAAGCAGATGGCAGCTCTGCCGTTGCTGCTGTTGTGAAGGAATGAGACTGAGGGTGGTGACAGAGTTAAACGGAGAGAGCTGGAGAGGGGTCGCAAGAGAGAGAATGTCCCTCCCACGTTTTGAGGTGCGAGGAGGGGGTGGTATTTATAATAGGAGCAACGGCTGAGCGTGTGCGTATGAGAGAGGAGTCATCAGCACTTGCGCTGTTTTGCGCAAGGGGACGACAAAAATGCCAACGGGGCTAGCCGGTGGGGAGGAGAAACCAAGGACAGTCTACGAGTGAGTGGGCAATGTGCTGACTGCCTTCTCCATATTTTCTTTTTTCTTTTAAAATTTTAAAAAATGATATATATGTGTGTTTAAGAAGAGGTTCACACGAGTAAAAATAGGGATTTTACACTCCATAGAGTGACAACATAAAAATGCGGACTTCAAAAAATTTGACGAAAAAGCGCGGAGACGGAACAACATCGTTTTTTCTTTTTCTTGTTCTAGATACTAGAGAGGGGACCACTTTATGTGGTTGGAGCGACTTTGACTCGGCTAGAGATGGAGATTCTTGATGATCTACTATAGGGTATCGCTTTACTCTTAGATCTGGAGAAAATTCATGGATAAGTAAAAAATAGCCTATGGTGGCGCTTTCATCGACGAGACTGAGGCAAAGAATTAAGCGGACTGTTTGGCTACTTGTGAGGTGATCTAATTGCAAGGGCTACTTGAGGAGATCGGTTTTTGACAGTAGCAACCTACCCTTGTCTCATGCGACAACCAGAGTTGCTTGGCTATTTCTAAGAATCCGGTATTTCAAGCGCGGACCAAGCATATAGAGATCCAGCACCACTTTGTGTGGGAGTGGATCTTGGAGGGAGACATTATCCTTAAATATTGTCCTACCCCAGACAACATTGCACAAACTTATTCATCAAAGGATTATCTTAGATAGCTATTGGCACTCATGGTAGCTCCTTGCGTCTTGGGCCCCCTGAGAGGGGGTGTTAGCATATCTCCTGTTGGTGACTATTCTGGTGTCTATGGGGCCATTTTCATGCTCAGGCATTCCATATTTTTTCCCTATTTTATGGTCCTTTGATGCGGGTTGCCCACCCTTTTTATGGCTATTATACCTATTTTCAAGTCGTGTAGGAGCCTAAGAGGCAATCGACTAGCTCATATATGGTGTGTGTGTGTGTGTGTGTGTGTGCGCGCGCGCACATGCGTGTGTGTGTGTGTGTGTGTGTGTGTGTGTGTGTGTGTGTGTGTTATACCTTTTTATGGCTATTATACCTATTTTCAAGTCGTGTAGGAGCCTAAGAGGCAATCGACTAGCTCATATATGGTGTGTGTGTGTGTGTGTGTGTGTGTGCGCGCGCGCGCGCGCATGCGTGTGTGTGTGTGTGTGTGTGTGTGTGTGTGTATACTACCCTCTTATATACTACCCTCTTCCTCACTTTTCATTATTGTTTCTTGATCACTTTGGTCTAGGATCCTAGTAGAAAGTCGGCTAGTTCATATATGGTGTATATATTTGCTACCCTCTTCCTCACTTTTCATTATTATTTCTTGATCACTTTGCTGAGCACCTTCAGCCCTTTGCCTACGGAGTCCCCTCCTTGCCTACGAGCCGGTTGTATCCACTCTTTTCTTGAGGATTACTGCATCAACTTTTGGTTGTTTTCTCTCCTCTCTCTCTTGAAGCACATTGCGCCTGGTAGTGCAATGGTAGCAGAAGGATTAGTGGCAGCAGCAGGTGGAGCAAAAATCACGACGTACAATGTGAGCACCACCTCGGTAGCACGCGTGTGAAGGCGGCGGACTGTAACCACTGTAGAGCTATTGCCAAGAAGAGGTAGTTTAAAAGGGTGACCAACTACTGCAGAGAGGATGATGCTAAGAGTAGAGGGATGTTGAGGGTAGTGTGTGCTGACAGGAGTGTGTGCTGAGAGGTAGTGTGTGCTGAGAGGAGTGTGTGCTGACTCACTATCTGTGTGATGTGTAATGAAGTGTAGCTTTGTAAGCTCTCATTATTAGTTAACGCTTATTTCATGAAGCTTGTAGCATGTTGAATCTTGCAAGTGTTGATATGAACTGGGTATCAGTTCTGTGTTACTCTATAGTTCTTCTGAAATGAAATCAAGAACACACTTGCCAGTACTTTTCTCTTCTGTGTCACATGTTATTCTAGGATGTCTAAGTGTGTTGTGTTTCTGGTTAATTATACATCTTGTGTAAGAGAGAGTGAGTGTGACATGAAAAGGAGTGATGCAGAATAAGAGCTGGGAAACACCGTGCATGAGTCTGTCCAACTGAGCGAAGTCTGGAATGTTCTCCATGACCATGTAAGGGTTGGTGTTTTGAATCCAGAATGTCTGACGGGAGTCTACACGTCTCCCACAGAATTGCCTGACTAGTCTAATACACCAGACTGTTGTTCTACCATTCCGCTATTAGGAAAAATAGCGAGAAACACCTGGCGATCCTGTTGGGGACAAAACCTCTGCTAGGGACAAAACCTCTGTTTGGGAACAAACCTCGACTGGGAAACAAGCTATGTTGGGTAGCACTCTACACCAGTAAGCAAGGGAGAGTGTGAATCCATTTCAAGAAAATCCACAGTGAAACCGCAACATGAAAGGAACTTTTCGAAAAAGTCAATATGAAGAGCTTTTCACCACACAACCCAACCAGATTCAAGCAGTTTTCACGTGTGTTCATGAATCTAAAGAGGGTAAAAAGTAATTCCTTCCAAGAGACCCTCTAGGAAGCTCGTAGAGCAGGAGTACTTTGCATCGTCATAATCAAGAAGATAGTGTGGAAACATCTGCTAACCCGCACGAGCAAGAGCTAGCATCAGAACTTAAGTACAATTTGGACCAAGAAAAGAAGTGCCAAGAGTGAGAAGTTGTGCACAATCCACATTTGGAAGATTCAGAAAGGGTGGAGCAACCAAACCAAGAAGAACAACCACAAGAAAACCCCCGAAAATAGTTCAAGGGAGCCATGGCATCATTAGCCAAAAATTTCTCAATGTTCTCAAGAGATAAAGGGGAAGATGCAGATCTGCATGTGCGGAGGTTTGACCAATACTGGAAAGTGGCTAGAACTTAGGATTTAGAAAAACCAGAGCTGAGTGAAATCCGTAGCGATGCCTTCATGAATACCTTCAAGGACAAATCCACGAAGTGGGTGTCAAGATATCAGAACAACCATTTCCAGACCTATGAAGAAGTCATGATTTCCTTTCTGGGCAGATTCTGCAAGATAAAGTCTACAACTCAACCATGTGATCAATGAGAGAGCTCCGACAAGAGGACATGGATGTGGAAGCTTATGCAACAAAACTGTTAAGCTTGAGGTAGAGAGTGGTGGAACAAGCCCGACCCTTGATACAAATTGTTTTGCCGATTGGTTTTTCCAAGGCCTTAAGCCGGACATCCACATAGTAGTCACTACAAAGCAAGCAAAAACTAAAGAAGAATTCGAGGAACTGGTGGAGCTGGCCAAAAGGGTAAAAAAAAGAAGTTGAGAAAGGAGACAAAAGAGGAAGCCCAGGAAGAGCGTCACCACCACTAACTAAAGAGGATGATTCAAGTGAATCTTCGCACGACACTTCAGTGGCAAAAAAGAAAGACAAAAAGAAGAAATCCGGAAAGGTACAAGCAAGTTTTGGAGAGCTGATGCAGCAAGTTAAGCAGCTAGCAAGAAATGGAAAAGGGCAAAGGTGTATATTTTTGGAAGAATGTGTTTTGTTCCTAATGCAAGCAAGAAGGTCACGCCATGGAGGAATGCATTGTACCTCCAACTTGTTGTATTTGTAACATATACAACCATAGTACATGGAACTGTAGGTACAACATGAAGAATAGAGCTCCTATGGTGAACAACATAGAGGGAGCGGAAAGAAGACCCTTGGAATGGGAAGGTATGGGAATAGAGGTCGCAAAATTTTTTTAGAGAGAATAGGCCAAGGACGTTCCAAAGGAACCACTAACTTCACATGCTACTATTGTCAACAGTTTGGACATACCAAAGTAAAGTGTGCCATGAAGAAAAAGCATGATAAAGAAAGGCAAGCAAAATTGATGTAGCTCAAGGAGAATCCACCAAGTTCCAACATGATGCAGGCAGAGGACACGCAGTTAGAGGTTCATGACATCCTAGCAGTGGGTGGCAAGGGCTAAGGCAAGTGAATCAGGTGTGGTGATAACTCTGCTTAGTGATCAAAACTCACCCAAAGGCTACAAAAGGCAGTTGTGGACTGGGAACAGTAGGAGAAGGTGAGAATTCAAACTGCTAGAGAAATCAAAAGAAGGCAAGGCAAGCAAAAAACATTGCAGATTTTCCGGAAGAAGGTATGTGGAGCACTTCAACAAGGAATGCTTGGAAGAAAACTAGAAAAATGCTGACTAGTTGTAAACAAATGTGATGTCAATGCTACTAGGTATACAAGTTTGGCTAAAGCAAGTATTAGATTTATGTCCAAGGTTCAAGGCCAAAATTTTGATGGTAGGCATTGAAGGACTGAGTAAAGAACTAAAGCTCACGGTAGAGGAAGAAACCCCAAAATGTGGCAATATGCAAGCAGAAGAACCACCAGCATCCAGAGATGATGAAGTGGCCAAAGTCATAGTTCAACTCAACAATGTTCTCATTAATGATGCACTGCTGGATGGAGGGTCCAGAAGAGTGAATGTTGCCACTAAAGAAACCACATAAGGATTGGGCCTCAAGTGTGATCCCATTCAATTCAACATAAGAATGGCTGACAATAGGTTGGTGGTACCAAAAGGAATCATCAAAAATGTCTCAATGAAGATCAAATAGGTTAGTAGTTATCACCACAAAAAACCATATAGGTATTATTAGGAAGGCACTCGCTGAGACATGGTAAGGTAAAGCAGGACTGGTTCAGGAAGAACAGAATCACCATTAGAAGGGGAAAGTGGAAGGCGCGTGTGGATCTCACTGATGCAAAGAAACCAATGAAACCTTCTTAGAGGCCATTCCATGCCAAAACTTCCAACATGTCAAAAGGCTTTGATGACGATGAAGAGACCAAAATACTCCACGAACATCCAAACTTGGTGCCCTTGTACATGATAAATGTGGGGGAAGCAATAAGGCATCATGCAGAAACAAAGGGCTAAAATGTGAAAGTAGCAAATGATCAAATAAAGAATGCAGAAGCAAATTCCAAGAAAACAGAAAGCTCAAAACTAAGCAAAACATTGCAAGAGCAGGCCTCAAAAGAAATTAAGTGGGCCTGAAATCTAGAGCAAGCAAAAGAGATCCAAGAAATCTGAGAATGGGTGCAAAAGCAAAAGGAGAACTAGGAAAACAACGCCGCAAAAGTCATCCCGAACAAGTTACAGGAGGTGAATCTAGGGGAAGAAAAAGATGAAAAGCATGTGAAAATCAGCCTCGAGCTGGAAGAAGAATTCAAATAGGAGCTGGTATCCTTACTAAAGGAATACCAAGACTTATTTGGAGGCATTGACCCTAAATTTTTCCACACAGCATCAACCTAAAAGAGGGGGTCATACGTGATAGACAGCTGAGGTACAGAATGAATCCAAACTATGCAAAGCAAGTCAACAAAGAAATTGATAGACTATTGAGGGTGGGTTTCATCGTACCAGTAGAAAAAGCTGTTTGGATATCTCCCATTGTGGTAGTACCCAAAAAGAATATGAAGATCAGAATATATGTGGATTACCACAAAGTGAATGTAGCAACAAACTCAGATCCCTTTCCACTTCCATTTATGGACTCCTTCCTGGATGAAGTAGCTAGAAAGGAGATGTACTCATTTTTGGATGGTTTCATCGGGTACAACCAAGTCAAGATGGTCCTGGAAGACAGGGATAAAACAACCTTCATCACAAAGTGGGGTGTCTTTGTGGTAACTATTATAATGTTTGGCTTAAAAAATGCACCTACCACTTTCCAAAGAATGGTGCAAGAAATCTTCTATGACTACCTCATAGATTTCATGAAAGCTTTTGTGGATGATTTCAGTGTGTCCGGAGATAAAGCTAAACACATTTATCATCTGAGGTTATGTTTGCAGAGATGCAGAGATACAAGGCTGAAGTTGAATCTGACCAAACATGCATTTGCAATAAAGTCCGAAACACTGTTAGGACACATCATGTCAGCCCAAGGATTGGCCATAGATCTAGCTAAGGTGGAGGCCACATCCACAATGTCCACTCCCCATGACATAAAGCAGCTTGAAAGATTCCTTGGCAAGGTCAAGTGGCATTCAAGGTTTTTGAAATACTTAGCACATGTTTTTTATCCACTATATGCACTGACAAAAAAGGATGCCAAATATGAATGGAGCCTGAAATGTCAAAAGGCATTCCATTTGCTAAAGAATATGGTGTCATCTGCACCAGTAATGATCAATCCAAAATGAAATCTGATATTCCATGATTATGTAGATGCTTCAGATAGGGGAGTGGGGAGCGCACTCATGTAGGAGAAACAAAAAGGGTACATGCAGCCTATACATTATGCCAGCAAAGCTCTCACAAAAGCGGAAAGAAACTACAGTACAACAAAGCGAGAGGCTCTCTCCATGATCTTCACTGTGAATAAGTTTCGGAACTATCTTTTGTGAAACAAATTTGTTTTCCATGTGGATCATCAAGCTCTCATCTTGACAAAGAACGAGGAGAAGAGAGTGAAGGATCAAATTGCCTCCTTTCGTACCCCTATGGGTGTCATGCATTATTTAAAGGGACATTTACAAAAACAAAGAAGAAAGCAGAAACTCAATTATATGGTCTAAAAACATATGATTAGCACAAGATGTTTTAGGTATGTTCAATTTACTTATATAAGTTTCATTATGGTCTTTCATTATAATTACATAACATTGATTGCAATGTTTTGTGTTACATAGTTTATTCTTCCCATATGCATTAACATGTGTGGAGATCAAAAAGTGCACGAGGCCATCTACAAAATGGGGGCGGTGGTGAGGTATGAAAAACTAAAATTCTAACATGGCTTTATTTTATTGTTGTGCTAGTTTGTAAGACATGTCATGCTAATTAAATGGAATCAACTCCATCTTAGGTACATAAGTTCCAAGGAGATCCATCCATCCACTATTGATGCAGCCCGAGTAATGGCAGTGCGCATAATAGAGGGAAACCTCCCAAGAACTATCCTCACTATAGTCAATTACATCTTGTGGTACATTTGATAGTAGATGAAGTATCGGTGTTGTGCGGTGTTGTGCATGCTTGGTGGATGTTTTTCCTTGAGCATTTCATGAAGACCTTGAAGAATTTTGTTAAGCAAAAAGTTAGGCCAGAAAGAAGCATGGTAGAGGGTTGGTTAGTGCAAGAAGCATGTGTCTCCATTTCAGAGTATCTCTCTCGAGTGGATCCCACAATGCCGCGATTGTGGAGTAATGAGGAAGGTGAGCACACGGTGTCCCATGTACCACAAGGCAAAAGAAGAGTAAGGAGAATGGACACATCAATGTTGAAGAAGGTTAATACATTTTGTATTCTCAATAGTGAAGTTATGAAGAGGTGGGTGGAAAGGTATGAAGAGGTGAGGAGAAACCGATATGAGGAGAGAAGAGCATTTAAGATGCATTCGAGAGGCTTGCCTTTTTCTCTAAAGCTTGTATCACTTCCAAAAGATTGTATTATTGATTGGCTTTATGAAGAAATGGAAAAGGCTGAAGAACATGGAGAGATGGTGATAGAAGAAGAGTGGGAGTATGCAAGAGGATACGAGCCTCATGTAAATGTGTCTCTACTTTCTCTTTTTATAATTCAAGTAGAATCTCATGATATGGTTATTCAATATCATAAATATATTTCATTTGGTGTTGGTGGTGTATAAGGTTTACAATGCATGTGGTCCAAAAGGAAGGCATTTCCTCAATTAACGTATAGATACAAAGAGAAATACCCAAGATTGTGGGGTTATGGTAAACTTTGAGCAAGAAAGTGGAGAAATGCTTGATTATTGTGGCATGATTCAAAACATCCTAAAGGTTGGATTCATGACATTCCAATTTTTTATATTAGATGTGAAGTGGTTCAAGGATGTGTGTGGAGGCACTCAAGCAACTGGGAAAAGACATCCAAATGGATTTATGGTGATCGATTCCACAAAATTTTGGCAAACAGAGAGGGGCACATTTGAGCTACCTCACCATTGTGAAACCACCATAAGCTTTTATGTCATCCTTATACATGTTTAATTTACACTTGATGTGTTTCTTCTTACAAGGTTTACACGGATATAAATGACAAGAAATGGTGGTATGTCATACAAGTTGCTCCTTGTTCAAAGAGTATTTTTCAAGATAGGGATGTTGAAGAGCTCATGGATCAAGTGGCAATAAAAAATGAATATGTGGAGGGTCAAGTACAAGATGAAGAACGTGAGATACCACCAACTAAGCAAGATGAAGGTGTCCCTATCCAAGATAATGAGGAAGGAATTGAATCCAAACATAATGATGACGATGATGATGATGTTAAGTCCACTGCTAGTGGGATAGATCTTTTTGTTGATCTTGCAATGGGACATATGGATATTGAGATAGACCAATTAGTAGATACAGATTTGATGAAACAGATGTTGGGCCAAAGCTCACCCTAATTCATGAAATAATTTCTCAGTTTGCTAGTCTTGATTTAGTCTATATTTAATTGTATTACAATACAATTGGGGCTTCTTCTTTTACTGGGATCACATTTTGTGCTTTTTTTTGTGATATTGGGATCACATTTTGTGCTTCTTCTTTTGTGATATTGGGATATTTCGAGCTATTGGAAATGATCTCTCGAATGTTTGGATTTGTTTTCCAGTACGCAGTTATACTCGTGGCTATACATGCGGCTATAGCCATGTGCATAGCTACATACTGAAATTGTGCACACCCTACGCATGTGCCCGTGTCCCCTCTCTCTGCCCTCTTTCCTCTTCATGCGGCTATGCTCGTCGTCTCTTGTAATGTGAAGGGAGCTCAATGAGGGCTGGCCAGAGCAAGTGTGGAGAATGAGGAGCTGCAATCAAGAAACAGAAACATGAAGAAGGCTCATGGTTCTCAATATGATCTTCGGGCAAAAGCTGATGCTGAATAGGTGATCGACATAAGGCATCACTATTGCAGGATACTGGTGGTATATTGGTGGTGTTGGCACTAGTGTTTTGAGTAGCTTATGGGCAACCATATAAGCAAAGAAGCTGTGAGAGCACGATCAAATGAGGGAGAAGAAGAAGGTACGAGAGTATGTGCTACAAAGGAAGGGAGACCTTGAACGCGAAGGCACGAGGGAGAGAGTGTTTTGCATAATATACCGAGCACATCACAACTTTAATGTGATCGCTTGCTAAGCGGGACTAACGTAAGATCACCAAGGGTAGTTGGTTGTGTTAGAAGCAAGTTCAAAGGGTGGCTATCCAATAGAGAGAGAGAGTCTAAAAAAAGATGCAAAAAGGAAAGGGTGGCCTTGAGAAAACTATGAGGCTTGAGAGGTTGCCTAGATAGACAAAAAGGATGCAAGGATGGAGCTAGTCGACTGTGGTAAGATGGTTGGCAACTTATTGTGCATGAGAAGTTTTGAAGTTTTGGTGAAGTCTACTCATAGGGTGGCGAATGGCTGAGTGATGATATGCTATGGGACCTACCATTTTCTGAGCTAAAACCCATGAGCTCGTGAGCTAAGGTATCACAACAGAGGAGCAATTACTAACTTTTTGAGAAAAATCACATGATCCCACCAGTATGTTTATCCAAGAAATATCGATATATTATTAAATTGTATATTTTTTACATTCCAAGAAAGAAACATTGATATTACATGATGGCTAGAAAACAAGCACAACTGAGTATTAGGAGTTACATGTGCAGGTGGCATGGAGAGAGATTGGTGGATTTAAGACACATGAATGTAAGCATATGTAAAGGATATCATGCTCATATAAGAGACTCATCTCCATGCACTTTATCAACAAAAAGTAGAAAAGACAAGGAGTTCATGGGTCTAAAGAGGAGATCATCCTCCCTAGATACATAGTAGGATAGATTGAGGATAGACTTAAGTATCCTTAAGTACTTTCCCTAAGGGGGAAGTAGAGAGGAAAAGGAGGTCATGGTAATGTAATGGAGAACATAGCCATGCTAGGGACTCTTCCCTAGGTACTTTCTACAAGTAAATAGGGAGGATACGGCGGTCATGTGTGCTTGTAGAGGAGGCCATGCCAAAGAATTCTACTGAACATATATCCCCACTAACCCTTTTTTCTAGTATGTTATATAATATGAATTAATGCATGTGAAAATTTATAGCTTGGCATTTTTAACTCAGAGGTTTTAGCTCAATAAATGCGCATACTCTTATAGAGGCACAAGTTTCCAAGCATAAAAGGAGCTCTCACCCTCAATTGAGAGCTAGCGATGTACGTTGGTCTTGCTAGTGGGTGTTCTAAGGTGGATTTGAAGGCAATTAGGTCATGGAATCCAAATTGCAGTATTGTCTCAGTGTTTGACAACCACAACTATGGCAAAGGTAATACTTCATGGTGGAGGACTTAAGATAGATGGCCTAGGGACCTTATGATGTGGTTAAATGGCTTGTGATCATTATCTATAAAAAGGGCTATGTTAGCTACACAAAACATGAGAGTGCATAGAGGGGCCTTGATAGAAACCATGTTTGCTTGAAAATTTATGATGTGGGCTAAGGGTCATGTACTTTTGGGAGTACGAAGTTATAGAGTATAAGAGAAAAGAGTTGATGTGGAAAGTGAGAATATGAATACGGAAAAGTGATGATGTGGGAAGTGAATATATGAATGTTTTGGATGTGAGTTTTTTTTGTGATGTGTGTGTTGTTGGCCGTATGTTTGCTACATCGGACGATTGGTGGGACATACGTTAATGGCCGCCAGATGATCCTCAACGGCCATATGAAGGCGCAGAACATGTCCAGTGAAATGCTCACCCTACCATATAATAATATGAGTTGTAACTATACAGTCTTGTAATACAATCTTGTGAACAGTCGGGCATTACAGCCAGAGGCATCTTGTAATCGTAGATTCAGGAGAGTAGAAGTAGGAGGAAGAAAGAGGCAACATCTTACGCAACTATGTATTTTTTTGTATCTGAATTAGAAGAGAAGTACGTTGTCTCCTTCTGTGCATCACTTATGATGTCAGAGTGAGAGAGAGAGAGAGAGAGAGACAGAGAGAGAGAGAGTGTGTTGTGCATAGCATCTTCTGTGTAGATCAGCAGTGTGAGGCTTAGGTCGAACCTGTGTGGGCACCAGGCAGCATTGACGAATCTTCAGCCGGACTGATTCTGTCTTGCCAATTGAACGGACCACTGACACTTTGGCGATCCTACTGGGGAAGTGGAAGTGCTCAGAGAAACACAGGAGGCTCTCTATTTACCCCCTCAATCAGTGTGGCATTCTGGCACAAGCTTTGGGCGGACAGGAAGAAGTGCTTGCACAAAACCTTGCAAGGTGACTCCTAATCAACAACGTATAGCAACAGTTGCCTAGGTAGCCTGCTCCTCTTAGGCTAGGCAACGTGCAACCTCTACGTCCAATGGCCAATCAGGGAGGCAACCACAAGTATCTGACATATAAGGGCAAGAAGTCTGAGGACCCTGACACGCATGTCACAAAGTTTAAAGCACTATGGACGGTGAATCATCCTCGGGGGAATGTAGCTGATGAAAGAAAGAGGGATCAGTTCCAAGCTACATTCGGGGACATTCCAATAGAATGGTTGTCCCAGTATGCACACGACTATTTTACCACATTCCAAGAATGGACGGAATAGAAGAGGATGAGGAGGAAAGAATAATCAGAGAAAATCTAGAGCTGATTTCATTATTTCACTTGGATGTGGGGGGAATAATGGAAAAATATACAGTAGATACATTCAATGTGTAGACAACAGCACAAAAGCCAGATGAGGCTGTGGACCCCAAGGAGGAAACAGCCCAAATAGTAGAAACTCAACAAGAGGTTAGTGAACAAACACATGAGGAGGATGAACAGTCAGAACAAGGGTTGAAGGAATGGATGGAAGCCTTAAGATGTAAGGACATGGAACAACAAAAATGCATTAGAGTGCAAGAAGATGAGCGGACAGAGCTCAACCTGGGTAATGATGAGCAACCCAAAATTGTCAAGATCAGTGCTAAGCTGGAAGGACAGATGAAGACCGAGCTCTAGGAGTTGTTATGCAGATACAAGGATACAAGGATGTCTTTGCTTGGAGCTACATAGATATGTCAGGCATAGACCCAAGCTTCTATCAGCATCTTTGCTTGGAAGGACAGATGAAGACCGAGCTCTAGGAGTTGTTATGCAGATACAAGGATGTCTTTGCTTGGAGCTACATAGATATGTCAGGCATAGACCCAAGCTTCTATCAGCACAAGATAAACCTAAGTGAGGATGCTATTCCGATTAGACAACAAAGGTACAGAATTAACCCCAACTATGCCAAGCAGGTAAAGGAAGAGACAGATAAGCTATTGGCAGTAGGATTATATATCTAATTGAGAAGGCTCACTAGCTAAGTTCGATTGTAATCGTGCCCAAGAAAAATGGGAAGCTAAGAGTTTGTGTACATTATAGGAAACTGAATGCTGCAACTATACCGGACCCATTTCTGCTACCCTTCACAGACTTAATGTAAGATGTAGTGGTGGTCGGACATGAAATGTATTCCTTCTTAGATGGCTTCAGTGGGTATAACCAGGTCAGAATGGCACCAGAATGGCACCAAAGGATAAGGAAAAAACAGCATTCATCACAGAATGGGGAGCCTTTGCTTCAAATGTGATGACATTCGGACTCCGCAATGCACCTGCAACCTTTCAATGCATGGTCCAAGAAATCTTTTATGATTACTTGTTGTTGTGGATGACTTCAGTGTTTTTGGCAAAGAGATGGAGCATTTGCACCACTTGCTGTTATGTTTGGAAAGGTGCCAGTAGATATAGCTGAAACTAAATCCTGCCAGTGTGCTTTTGCAGTCACTAGTGGAGCCCTACTAGGACACATCGTGTCCAAAGATGGCATTGTCGTGGATCGCTCCAAGGTCAGCATGATCCAGAAGCTGCAGCCCCCTCACAATCTGAAAGAGCTCAGTAGATTTTTGGGTCATATCAAATGGCACAACAGGTTCCTCCGCTACCTTGCAGACATTGCACACTCACTCTATGCTCTCACCAAGAAGGGGGCAGAATACATCTAATCTTGAGCTTCCCTGGGGGTGCAGACCAAGCTTTGAGTTGGAGCAGCACTTTGTTGCCATCCTCAAAAATCTTGTACTTGGTGTTTCTATCAACCCAAAGCTTCCTCCTTCTTTGGGCTGCCTCAGCAATCCATGCGCTGCATAGCCTATCTTCCTCCAATTGAAAGAGCTTTGTATCCGCGATGGTTAATTGATTCTTTAGGGCTAAGCTTTTTTGCCAGGGCAATCCTGAGGCTAGGCACTACAAACTCCATAGGGACCACAACTTCTAGCCCATACACCAGTGAGAAAGGCGTGAAGCCAATGCTTACCTTGAAGGTTGTCCGGAATGCCCACAATGCTGAATGAAGTTTTTTATCCTAGTCTGTTTTGTTTTGACAATCTTCTTTAGTATCCGTTGGAGTACATAATTGGTTGATTCTACCTGACCATCTACTTGCGGGTAGTACACAATGGATTTCTTGTGCATGATCATGTGGTGTTGAGTCAGCTACCATACCACATCATTGATGAAGTGTTCACCCTGATCGCTGACTATCTCCACTGGGCATCCAAACCTCGTCATGATGTTTTCATATAAGAATTTGGCTACTGATTGTGCTGAATTGTCCCTTAAAGCTTTGGCCTCCACCCATTTTGTGCAATAGTCTGTTTGCCACCAGGATGTACTTGTTCCCGGTCTACCTGGCAGGGGGTTTGAATGGTTTGACAAAGTCTAACACCCACTTTTGGAAAGGTTCTAGTGGGAGTATGGGCTGATGAGGCATTCTATCTGCAGCAGAGGGCTGACCTAGCCTCTGACACACATCACATTGTTTGGCACGATTCCATGCATCCTTCATCACTGTTGGCCACCATAGGCCTGCATGCATGACCTTCCTACCCGTTGTGTCTCCAAAATAGTGTCCGCCTGACATTCCCTGATGTGCTTCTGCAGCACACCCGGTTGTTCATGATCAGGTACACATCTTCTGATTACCTGGTCTACTTCCTTTTTGTACAGGGCTCTTGCTATTTCCAGGAAGCCCTTGCTCTTGAGGGCAAGCTTCTTGCCGATCTCTGGTCATGCCAATTGGGAAGGTGCCTTCTGAAACAAACTGTAGCGTGTCAAAGTACCGATTCCTTCTGATGTCAACAATCGTCTGTATCCCAAATAGGTATGCATCGGGAACTGGTCAGGCACTCCTGTTGCTTGTTCTCCTGTATCTATCTAGTTGAGAAAGTTAGCAACTGCATTTTAATTGCCTAGTGTGTGCATGATTGTGAATCAAACTCTTGCAGCCAGCAGTAGCATCCACCTAGCCAGCTTTCCAGTGAGGTTTGGCTTCTTTACAAGGTACAGTAGGGCCTGATGATCACCATGAAATGAAAATTGGTTGTCCAACAAGTAATGTGTAAACTTGCTGACATAGTAAATTAGTCCTAGGGCTCTTCTCTACCTGAGATAGCCTCCTGCTAGCATAGTAGATGGGTCTGTACCAACCCTCCTCCGTCTGTTGCATCAGCACACTTCCTATTTTGCAGTGTCGGATGCATCCACACACGTGGAAGGCCTTATCCCACTCTGGTGGTTGGATTACTGGAGCGTTTGCAAGCATTCTCCTTAGGTATTGGAATGCCTTTTGGTGTTCTTCAGTCCATCTGTGGGTGGTCCCTATGGAGTTTGTATTACCTAGCCTCAGGATTGCCCTGGCGGAAAAGCTTAGCCTTGAAGAATCAGTTAACCATCGCATACAGTAGCTCCTTCAATTGGAGGAAGATAGGCTGTGCAGCACATGGATTGTTGAGGCAGCCCAAAGAAGGAGGAAGCTTTGGGTTAACAGAAACACCAAGTACAAGATTTTTGAGGATGGCGACAAAGTGTTGCTCTTCAACTCAAAGCTTGGTCTGCACCTATAAAAGCTTAAGATTAGATGGATCGAACCCTACCAGATTGAAGAGCAATTGGGATCAGGAACATTTATGCTAAGAACATTAGATGGGATGAGCCTCCCGAAAGCAATAAACAGATTCAGACTCCATCTCTCGAAAGCAGTAAACAGATTCAGACTCCATCTATACTACGAGGGTGATGACACCAGGAATCAGGCAGCAGTGGCAAACCAGGATGAGGATGCGAAAGCATGTGCCATGCTTATAGTTTCAATTTTCAATGTCTAGATGGAGGAAGACATGTGGCAAACTGCATCTGCTGATCCGGCTGAGTCAGCCATGCAGAAAAGCATGCAACACCAGCTAAGTTTGGAAAAGGCAGCAAGAAAAATCACGCAACATCATGTGGACATAATGACCTTCTTCGAAGGATGCCTCGCATTTAGAACAATCATGAAGAAGCACAACAGTCACCTCAAACTTGCTGCAGATATGAAGAGGCACGATGCACCCGCCCCAAGAAGAATTATGGTGTGGGCGTCACATCACAATGGCCACAACCACCGCCCCGGTAGGCAGAGATCGAATACTCCCCCGCTCAATCTTGCCTCACTTTTGCTTTCGCGCTCACTCAAACCTCTTCTCCCGCGGTAGAGATCACATACTCCCCCGCTCAATCTTGCCTCACTTTTGCTTTCGCGCCGCTCGCTCAAACCTCTTCTCCCCCTTTGCCCTCTCCACAACAATTAGTTTGCGCAAACGACATCTACCATGGCAAGAAGCATCAAGTCCATTGAATTCAATGCTTGCACGTCATTGATTGACCCTCTCCATCATGCAAAATGGTTGGAGAAGACAGGCCTCTATGAGTTTGCTTCGCTCCACTAGGAGGACCTGCAGCATAATTTGGAAGTAGAGGTCCAGGTTGCTGACCTAGCCACGGACAACAAGGTGAAGACTGGAGATGCTGGACCCATCTATGTGACATCAACACTGTGGGGTGAGAGCTCTAGATCTCCTAACTGCCAGCATAATGAATGCCGATTCCTACTAGGCAGACATCGATAAGGAGCTCGACAAGGTTGGTAGGGAATACTCAATCTCCACCTGTGCAGATCCATCCAGGAAAAGGGAGCTACGGTTCTATCTGGATATGATATGCATGTTGGCCAAGAACATAAACATCAGCTGAACCAACTACAAGCTATTGAGGGTGCCGAGGCGGGCCTGAAGGTAAACTGGCAGGTGTGGTTGCCGGAATCTTCAGCCAACAAGCACAAAAACTGGTGATGTCAAGGGGACATTCCAAGATGGCCGGCCATCTCAAAGCTTTAGCACAGTTGGGGACACTGCCAAAGCATAGCTTAGAAAAGCAACAATAGTCCGAAAAGGAACCCACTCAAAAATCACAGGAGGAGGAAAGAAGAAAGGCTATAGAAGAGGCAGCAAAGAAAGACGCCAAAGAAGCAGCGGCTCGAAAAACTAGGGAGGAGGAAACTACCAAGAAGGCAACAGAAGCTGAAGAGACAAGAAGGCTGGAGGAAGAAACCAAGAAGGCAATGGAAGCTGAAGAGACAAGAAGGCCGGAGGAAGAAAGGAAGAGCAAGAAGAGGCAACAGCTCAAGAGGAAGCCACACCAGAGCAGTAGAGCAGACAGAAAAAGAAGCTAGCCTGAAGTCCTTCAAGAGACAAATCGACTGGTCGGCTTATGCCACAACTCTGAAAACTAAGAAGGCAAAGGGAGCAGTTGGCTGCTATAGCTAACCAGCAGGAAAAGCAGCAACTCTCCGACATTGGTAAGATCTTGGCAGCCCAAGGGGCCTCCCCCGAGTTGAAGGGAAAGTCCCCTCCGTCGACCCCTCTCAACACCCACATGTCAGAAACAGTAACAGAGGTAGAGGGACTAACCAGTCAGGCAAGTTTTGCTATCTTGGGGGATCGCCTCAACATGCTGATGCACAAAGAAAGCATGCACACGCAAAATGTACTGTCCTCACTGGCTGTCATAACATATTGCGTGCTAGACATGCTGCTAGAGAATGAAGAGGCAGTCGCCAAAGCAGTGGAAACTGAAAGCAAACTTCAAGCCTTGACTGCTAAGCTGAGGAAAAACGAGAAGATTACTGTTGAGTAGTAGCTCTAGCTACAGCAAACGATAAAACAGCTTGAAGCTGAAGTCACCAAGCAGACCAACAAGGCAGTGGAGCTGGAGGCTGTTGTGGATGAACTACGGATCAAAAATGTAGAGTTCACAGATTAACTGAAGCAAAAAAAGCCGCTAAAGCAACAAAGGAAAAGGCCACAAAGATCATTGACCACGCCATTTAGATAATCATAAATGTGGAGACCGCAGCGGAAACCACACGCAAGGAACTGCTGATGGTGGCTAAAGGGAAGTTGCAGATCGAGTAAGCTGAGGCAACAGAAGAGGATTTGGCAGTGGTAGAAATGCCACTAGAGCTGATGAACCAGTGGGAGCAAGAAATGGCAAACATGTAGAGGGAATACTAGCAAAGCAACCTTGAGCTGCTAAAAAATTACATGGTCCTGCCACCCCCCACTTGCCACCTTCCACTTCCCCCTATTCCTCCAAAAGACAAGGATGGTGCCGGCAGATCAAGACAACAAGGCTCAACCCTAGGTGGATCTAGCCAACAACAACAGCAGCAGCAACAGCAGCAGGGTCAGACTAGCAGCACAACCACAACAACCATAACTGACACACAGTATCAATAGTAGCTACAAGAATTACAGACCCAAGTAGGAAACTTGAGGCAGCAACTCAGTGACAAACAAGCCCTAGAAAGGCAACTGGTGGAAATGGAAGTACAGCTGAAGGTCAAGCAGACCTTAGAGGTTGAACTTGAGAAACTGAAAGAGACATTGAAAACCATTGTGCCAGAGCCCAGACACCCAGCCGCAACTGGCAAAGCAACAATTTGATATCTAGCAACTTGAGCAATAGCTTTAGGTTGAATAGAACAGGACAAAACAAGCACTAGCAGTAGGAAAAAAGTCGGTGTAGCAAGCTGAACTAGAGAAACAGCTCATTTTGAGGTCAGTTCTGCCCATGGATTCAATGACCCCCAATCAGCTGAAGGAGAAGATTCTCATTCTGGAGCAGCAACTCACAATTCAAAAAATGAGATTGTCAGAAGAACTAAGGAAGAAGTATGAGGCCCCACATGGGAGAAAATTCCATTTGAACACTCCTCCATGGGAATTTCAGTTATGCAGGTTCTTAATTTGACATCCCTTAATTTGATCCACTGGGTCAAGTGTTAACAGTAGCAATCTGTTAGCACAATCCACTAATCTCGTAGTGATTTGTTCAAGTCATTATCGCCATTCCAGTTATTAACATCATTACTGGGATTCGTCCCATTCATCCTCATTGTGGCTTTACTCAACTTCTCTTTCAGCCAGAATTCAGGAATCATTATCTTTCAATCAGAATCTAAATCAACTCATCAATTCTCAACCAGAATTCTAAAATCATATCAACCAGCATTCGAATTCATCATCTAGATAGCATTTTTGCTTATAATTTCAAGGTCTTAGATTTACTCGTATATACTAACAGTAAAGAGCTGCAGTTATACCCTCGATATATACGGGTAGTCACGGTCTTTGGAAGACATAATTGATAAAGTTGCAACAGCTGACGGCCGGTGGACATCTTGCGTAGCAAGGTCAGTGTCTTGACCAGCCTCGGTTCAATTTAAATGGTGAGATTCCGGTATGGTGGATGAGGGACCAAGGAAGCGGCCTATGAGTGAAGCGCTAGGTGACCTACGAAGGATCCTAGAGGGTGCTGACCATACAGTGCTCAGGCTCTGGGTCGCTGAAGATACCCACACGTGCGTCGAGGAAGATATTGGAACAAGGAGTAAGAGTTGTTTTCTGAATTAGTCCATCTTAATTTTTATAAGTGAATATATTTCCAGGTACTATGATCTAGGAACTATTGAAAAGGCCCCTGAGTGGACAGGTGGTGAGCGTTTTGGTTGCCAATGATGCCATAGGTACACTGATGAAGGAATGATTGTGGAAACTAGAATTCAACCAGATATTTTGGAGGATTATGATCAATGATACTATGATTTCATTAAAATATTGTTTTAAAGTTAGCTGAATCTGTGAAACAGGCAATTTCATATTGGGTGTGTAAGTGTGGTGTGACTAGCTTGAAGTTTGCATGAAAATTCGGCTGGGGACCTGGGAACTCTTTTCCCTGGTACCCGGGACAAAACCTAACCAAATTCCTAATTGGATCCCATCACTACGGTGGTTGGGCGGTTGGCTAACCCATGGGACTGGGATGGGGTTAGGCTGGACTGATGGATCCCTAAAATGAGACTCAATTCTGTTACAATACAATAAATGAAGTAAATCCCAGATAGTCTTGTTCTATGGAAAAGAATCAACGGCTGTGCCTCTCGATGAGGAAAAAAGCGTTGGTCTCTATGATCCAAGTGCAAGTTTCTTCCTTGATCTGACCAAGTGACTTACAGGTTCGGTCGGATTAGTTTGGTTAGATAAGGCTCTTGACTACGTTAGAGTAAAAATATCCTGGAGGAATCGCCCATGCTTTCTGGGTGAGGGAAGTTTTTCCGGGTTCGGTTTTGGAAGAACCGAGGGATTAGTCTCTTGTTTGGATATCCGTGGTGGGCGAGGCCCCGAGTGAGAGGCTCTGCCCCGCGCAAGAAGTGCTACTTCCACTGCTAGCACCCCCGAATTCGTTGCGTGGAGGGGGCAGGGATCTTTCAGCTGGTATCAGAGCGAATTGGCTAAAGTGGAACAACTAAGAAGCCAGAAATGTCAAAAATTTATGAAGTACCAGTAAAAGATTGTAATTGTGATGAAATTCATACAAATTGATATTCAGAATGAAGATTCATAAAGTTGTAATTGGGTCTTTAAATAGAAGTACCGCAATTGTATGGAATCCCTAACGTGCTTGAGGCCTAGACATGATGGTATTTACCATGACCTCATTCACAAGACGGTCAAAATGCTTCCCTAGCATTCTTGATATAAAACAGTCATTTAAAAACAAGTCATAAATACAGTTTCTAAAACGAACTCACATCTTTTCACACCGGTCCACGTCAATTCACATTCTTCTTAATCAATTTACTTTACTCAATCCACATCCAATCATATGTATTCTCATCGTCCTTCATCCATTCTCATCCAATCCCATCATTTTACATCTCATCATATCTATCCACATCTATCCTCATCACATCTTATCCATTCTCATCACATCGTCCTTCATCCATTCTCATCCAATCCCATCATTTTACATCTCATCATATCTATCCACATCTATCCTCATCACATCTTATCCATTCTCATCTACCCATACCCACATCACACCACATTACATCCATTCACATCTCATCTCATCCGTTCACATCTACCTCGATCCACGTCACATCACATCCCATCATCCATTCACATCACATCACATCCATTCACATCACATCTCATCCATTCATATCTATCCCACATCACATCCCATCACATCCACTCACATCAGATCTCATCCATTCACATCTATCCCGATTCACATCCCATCACATCCACTCACATAAGATCTCATCCATTCACATCTATCCCGATTCACATCACATCTCATCCACTCACATCACATCCCATCCATTCCTATCACATCACATCACATCCATTTTACATCACATTACATCATCACATCCATTTCACATCACATCGCATCACATCCATTTCACATCACATCACATCCATTCACATCCATCACATTCATTTACATCACATCCATTTACATCACATATCATCCATTCACATCTATCTCAATTTACACCATATCACATCACATCCATTTCACATCTATCTCAATTTACATCACATATCATCCATTCACATCTATCTCAATTTACATCATATCACATCACATCCATTTCACATCACATCTCACCCATTCACACTTATCCCGACTCACATCACATCACATCCATTCACATTCATCACATTCATTGTATCCCCATTCCATCACATACATTCTATCCACATTACATCACGTCCACATCTATCCACATCATATCTCATTCATTCCATCCACATTACATCACATCCACATCATATCTCATTCATACACATCCCATCTCATTCATCCTCATCCATCCAATCATTCACATGCACGACTATCCACATCTATCCATACATTCACATCTATCACTTCATATCCACCTATATTCACATCACATCACATTTCATTCACATCCACATCACATCCACATCCACATCTCTTTACATTACATCACATCTCATCCACATCCACATCACATTCACATCCACATCTCTTTTCATCACATATCTCATCCACATCCACATCACTTTCATATCCACATCCCTTTACATCACATTCTTTCACATATATATTCACATCCCTTTACATCACATTCTTTCATATACACATCCACATCCATTTACATCCCATTCTTTCACATACACATCCACATCCATTTACATCACATTCTTTCATATACACATCCATATCCATTTACATCACATTCTTTCACATACACATCCACATCCATTTACTTCCCATCTCACCCTTTCACATATCCTCTCATCTCATCATTCACATCCACATCCATTTACTTCACATATCACACCACATCCTATCAGATCCCATTCACATCTTATCACATCCATTCATATCTTATCACATCCATTCACATCCTATCGCATCCCATTTACATCTTATCACATCTATTCATATCCTATCACATCCCATTCACATCTTATCACATCCATTCACATCCCATTTACATCTTATCACATCCATTCACATCCTATCGCATCCCATTCACATCTTAATCCCATTTAGTAGCTTTTCCTACTTCGATACCAATAATGGGACTTTTTCTAAATTTTCACCAATTGTTTGGCTTAGATAAAGGTTCTTGTTCTCGACGACTATTTCTATATTCTTTCTCAATTTCTCAAATGAATTATATTCAATATTCCTTTTTTGAATAAAAGAATTCATGGGATTTACAAAATCAATTCTACCCATATTTCCACTTTTGATAAATATTCATAAATTAAATTATACTAAAAATTTATCTTTTCCCATTTAATTTCTTGGATCTCAAATACCATGGGAATTCCTCTTTTTACATTTAATTGCTTGAATTCTAAATGTCATGGGAATTTCTCTTTTATCATCAAATAAATTTATCTAAAATTTCTCTTTGAATTTAAATAAAATTACCCATTAATTCAATATGCTAAGAATTTCACTTTTTCCATTTAAATGATTGAATTCTAAATGTCTGGAAATTTCTCTTTTATCATTTAAATATTTCTTATGCATAAAATAAATTTATCTAAAATTTATCTTTGAATTTAAATAAATTATCCATTAATTCCAATATGCTAAGAATTTCACTTTTCCCATTTAAATGATTGAATTCCAAATGTCATGGGAATTCCTCTTTTATCATTTAAATATTTCTTATGCATAAAATAAATTTATCTAAAATTCATCTTTGAATTTAAATAAAATATCCATTAATTCTAATATGCTAAGAATTTCACTCTTCCTATTTAAATGATTGAATTCCAAATGTCATGGGAATTCCTCTTTTATCATTTAAATAGAACTACCATAATTTCTTCTTTTCTTAATTATTTAATTATATATAAACCTTATAAATTAGTTTTCCATTGAATGTAATGAAAATCATTCTTTAGCCTAGGATATTCAATCCTAGAATATGGTAGGAAGTCCTCTTTTCACGTTATGCATAAGAATGAATTATGTACCAATTTCATAAAAATTTTACCATAGCTCCGCTGCTATTACTGACAAATTTTAATATTTTTGAAAAGAATAAGACTTAGTAATGTAATTATGATAGTATAACTATCTTTTAACCTTAAATCCAATTTATGGATTTAACTCATAATATTACCGTAATTTATTAGCATATAAGTATAAAAACCCATTTTCTCAACCTCTAGCTTCACAAGCCTAGCGTTTGATTTGTGAATTGAGAATTTTTCCACCAATGAGGTTGCACCTCAAAATATTTGTAAATCAAGAAGGTTAAAGGAGTAAAATAGGGCTTGGGAGAATCTTGTGAGTATTTCTCTCATGATAGGGGTACTCAAGATTCATGAGTTTACCACCTTTACTAAAGTACAAGGGGTGGACGGCAACCATGCAAGCAGGATATGACTCCATCCAAAAAAACCACACTTAGGACCTTATAGGTTGTCCTCCAAGAATCACGGTAATTGTCTAAGTGGATTTACAAGGGGTGGATACCATACAAGCAGGATCCTGAAAAACCGCACTTGGGACCTTATAGATCTTCCTCTAAGAAGCAAGGTAATTGTCTAAGTGGGCTTATAAGGCAAAATATAGATCTGATGTTACTTTGAAAAAGTACAAGGCATGGGGTGATGGTGGCCAAAGCACACATTCAAGGTTTTTTCTTTCAGGAGACTTTTGCAAACCCATAGGATCAAGGAGAACATCCACAAACCCATAGGATCAAGGAGAACATCCAAAAAAAGCCACCACCGAAGCAAAGACATCAATGCAACCCACCTTGTCCTCACACCACAACTACTTACAAGTGGGTACCTAAAAATCTTCTTAAAGCCCAAAATTTCTATGAAGGTAAAAGATAAATTTGGCTACCCAAGCTACCAATGCCCAACATCCTGCCCCGCAAACCATAATCTGCATCGATCTTGCATTGGCAACATAGAGGGTGGCATGTTCTCCAAATGGATGTAAAATCTGCTTTCCTCAAATGAGAATCTTGAGGAGGAGGTACATGTGGAGCAACCACTAGGGTTCATGATTCTCAATTTTGAAAGTAAAGTTTTAGATACTCAAAGTATTTGGCATGAACAAATGCAAGGTAGCTGGTACTCTAATATAGGTTGGTCTGAAGCTATTTGCCATTGAAGACAGTTCAAACCTTGTGGATATAGAAAACTGGTTTTGGTAGTCTTATCCTCTTATATGATAATAGACCATGAATTTTGATGTTGGTGATTTGAGTAGGTTCTTAAACAAGCCTCGATAGAATAATTAAAAATTAGGTATGTGGTGATGTGGGTGTTGCAATACATCCAAGGTACTGAGGAGTACAACATCATCTATGTTATGAGAAAGTCCCTCAACAATTTGTGTGACTCAAATTAGGTGGGCTATTTGGACACTAGGTGCTTAGTAACACGGTATTATTTTTCTCTTAGTTTGGGATTCTTCTCTTAGATCAGTTTGAGAAACAATCCACTATTGCACTCTCATCGATAGAGTACAAGGCTGCATGCTTTGCAACATATGAGGCATTGTGGGGCTGAGGACTATTCCATATGATATGGGAGTGGTAATATGCAATGTGAATGCTACAATGTGATGGCTAGATTTGCATCGCCATTTCTCTGAATCCTATATTTCATGCTTGCACAAAACATATTGAGATTCATTATCACTTTGTGGGCAAACCGATTATGCTCAGGGAAATTGAGACAGTCTACTACCCAACGATAGAGAATTGTGTGGACAACTTCACAAAGGCTCTTAACAGGGACTAGATAGAGTAGTATCATCATTGATTCTGCATTGAATCACATAGGTACTTCATCTTTAGGTGGACATTAAGGGAAGGTGGATATCAATGCTCCACCCTCACCTAGGCATGCATCGACTAGATCATGCTTATAGAATCCCCCATTCTGAGGAGTAGTAATGGTTGAGTAGCTTGGGCACCCCATTATCCTCATATTCATAAGAGAAGGTGGCCTAGGAGGCACGAGATAGTTTAAAGATGGCTTGGATTAGATTTGGCACAATACTAAAATAGGCTACATGCTCCATTGAACTGTTATAAGGGTCCACACATAGAGTAGGTAGAATTTACTCTTAAACACATTGTCTTGACATTATGGGGCTTGAACAGGGCCCAAGATGATCTAAGAGACGGCCATCCAAGTTTATTAGTTATCAATGATCACTCTAAGTTTATTCCCTAACTTCTACTAACTTACAACCTCCATCTTAACAATTCTAGATCAACCCCTTTCACATTGCCATCTATTGTATCATTGTCTTACTTCAATGATATAATATTCTTCAATAATACGAAGTTTATCTCTATCTCTGTTATTGTGCAATTTGACTTTAAAGTTTGTAATGTAAAAGATCCCACTTATTATAAGTGTTCTCTTATATACACCACATGTTGTATCCTCTTACATGCCATTCATGCTGAAATGGGTGACAATTATGCAATCAAACATGGGGTTGGCTATTCGTCTTTGTGGAAATAGTTTTTCCAAAGGCCTTAGTATTTTAGGTAGTATTTCAAGTTGTTAGAACTTATGTTGTTTTAGAAGGAAGGCTAGTTTCATTTTATGGAAGGTTTGTTTTTTTAAATGGATGGATGGAAGGATTCTAGTTTCACTAGGGAATAAAATCTATTGTTGGAAATTTAGCAGAGATTTAATTGTGAGTGTGTGTGCGAGAGAGAGAGAGAGAGAGAGAGAGAGAGAGAGAGAGAGAGAGAGAGAGAGAGAGAGAGAGAGAGAGAGAGAGAGAGAGAGAGAGAGCACATGGGGCCTAGCCATGAGTGTGTGTGTGTGAGAGAGAGAGAGAGAGAGAGAGAGAGAGAGAGCATGGGGCCTAGCCATAAGTGCCATGATTGTGCAGATGGAGCTTGCTGGAGCCTTAATGATGCTGGTGGAGGTTTGAGCTCATGGGAGGCTTAACAAAATACACACATTGTGCTTGTTTTTTAATCGTATTCTGGATTTGTTTCTGGGTAAATTGAATGGATGTTCTCTTTTTTTCTCATCTTTTTCATTTTTCATTTTCTAATGAATATAACCTAATTTTTACAAATTCGAAGCAAAGCATGTTTGTTGTGCGATAACAAATAATTAGCAAAGGTGGCGAGTTCTAGTAGTAGTGCACTATATTCTTCACGCGATAAAAAAAGCAAAAAAGCAAAAAGCAAGGGTGTAAATTTTGTTTCATTCTTTAGGTCTCCGCTTGCATTAAGGCCCGTTACACATACCCCACAGCCCATGTATGGGCGGGGGAGATTGCTTGCCCATGAACTATGGGCGTCCCTTCAAGGGCGAAGGGGAACACTTAGGTGAGGTCATAGAAAAGTGGATTGAAGCTATGGAGGAGTACTTCGATGTCACAGGTTACAACAAAAAAAGTAAGGTGGATCTTGCCAGGCTGAAGATCGTAGAGATAACCAGAGTAGCATGGAGGAACCACTGCGAGACAAACCGCTTGGATCGGAACACCCAGACGTGGGATGATCTCAAAGCATACTCAAAAAGAGATTTTGTCCTCCAGACTTCTTGGAAACAAAGATGAATGAGTTCCTGGAGCTAATCCAGGAAAGCCGAACTACGGAGGAATATCACCAAGCATTCGCTCTCCTCCTCAAATACTTGCCACCGCTGGATGAAGAATAGCTGATGGCCAGGTTCATTCAAGGAATGAACGAACCCTTAGATACCTTGGTGAAGAATGCTAAGCCAGTTTCTATGGCCGAAGCAGTGCGGATGGCGAAGGATTTCACCAAGGCCTTTGTTGTCAAGGTCTTGCTAAGCCAGCACCCTCGTCTTTCAAAAGATTCCAAACCCCAGGAAGTTCTTCCAACTTTTCGTCTCCTAAGAGACAGCAAGGTCCTAATCAAACCAAGGAGACGGGAAGTTTCAAAATGGAAGGAAAGCCTTTTCCTCAGAGCACATTCTGCTCTTTCCAGGATGCAGAAGGAAGAGCTTTGAAGTCAGAATAGATGTTTTGGCTATCAAGGTTTTGGGCACCAGCTCAAGGACTACCCAACTCCTTCTATGTCAATGGGCCAGGGAAGCCAAGGTCCTAGAGTGCCGAGACCGACCCCTTCGTAATCAACCTAATCAAGGTCCCTCTCGCTAAAATCAAGGTATCCCTAGAAGAATGCCAACTCAGCCTACAGCTTCAATGCAGAGTAGTCTCAAATCCCCCTCCTAGAATTGGGGAAGCCACAAAGAGAGAGAGAGTTCCACCCCAGAAAGCAGCAGCCAGAGCCGCCACAATAACTGATGTAGTGGAGGAAGAAAGAGGACAAATTTATGCCGCCATTGAACATCAAGGGCATAATCGTCAGTTCTTAGTCATTTATACTCCAGAAGAGTACACGAGTAAGCTTTATAAGCTTTTGATTGATTCAGGCAGTATGCATTCTTTTATTTCCCCAGGATGTTTACGTAAGTTAGTCCTAGATCAGAAAACAGGGAAACCTATGCAAGTAGAATTGGCTAGTGGGAAGAATCTTTTCACACACCATGAGACAGACCGTATTTAGTTTAATCTAGATGGGAGTATAACAGACTGCCAATTCAGAGTCTTACCCTTGGGAATCTATGACGGAATCCTTGGAATGGATTGGCTCCATAAGAATCAGGCTGACATTCAGTGTCACAATGGAACCATCTCTTTCCTTGACCTTCACGGGAATCAAGTTCAAGGAACTAAAGTTTTTGGATCCCCAGTTCTACAGTTAGTTAAAGCTTCTAAGTTGTTGAATGGACTCAGAAAGAAACAAGCCATCTATGTCGTTAAAATGAATCCAGTAGATAGAAAATCTAAGGCTAAGGAACCAGAGTGGCTAAGTGAGTATGCTGATGCATTCCTAGAAGAGCTGACCGAGATGCCTCTGACTCGTGAAGTAGATCATGAGATAGAGCTAACCCCTGGAGCTCGGTTGATAGCCCAGCATGCATACAAGATGCCAGTCCCAGAAGCCATAGAACTTAAGGAGCAGTTAAGATAATTGTTAGAGCAAGGATTCATAAGACCCAGTGTTTCACCTTGAGGTGTGCCTGTTCTCTTCCAGAAAAATAAGATGAAACGTAAAGACTTTGTATTGATTACAGAGGATTAAATCAGTTGACAATCAAAAATAAATATCTTATCCCTAGGATTGATGAACTTTTGGATCGGTTAAGTGGAACCCAAATGTTCACAAAGATAGATCTCAAATCTGGATATTACCAAATCAGAATTAAGGATCAAGATATCCCAAAGACAACTTTTAATACTCGCTATGGGCATTATGAATTTATAGTCATGCTATTCGGACTAACAAATGCCCCAACAATGTTTAATTACCTCATGCAGGATATTCTCAGAGAATACTTGGTTGAATTTGTTCTTGTCTTCTTTGATGACATCCTGGTATACTCTAGGAATGCAGCAGATCATGAAGATCATGTGCGTAAAGTCCTGGAGATCCTAAGGAAGCACCAACTCTTTGCAAAAAAGAGCAAGTGTACTTTCTCTGCTGATGACCATGTCGAATACTTGGGATTTATAGTATCTAAGGATGGGATTTCTCCTAACCCCGCTAAAATCCAAGCAGTCGTAGATTGGCCAGAGCCCAAGACAGTGAAAGAAGTTAGAGGATTCTTAGGATTAATCGGGTGGTATCGAATCTTTATACCCAGGTATGCTCAGATAGCATCTCCTTTGACTAACCTTCTCAAGAAGAGTACCCTATTTCATTGGACTGCTATGTGTCAGAGTGCTTTTGATAAGCTGAAGATAGCCTTAGTATCCAACCCCGTTCGTAAATTGCCAAATTTTTCCATACCCTTTGAAGTAGTAACAAATGCTAGTGGTTTTGCCCTGGGAGGAGCACTCATGCAGGAAGGTCATACAATAGCCTATGAATCCAGAAAGCTCAGAACGCACGAGAGAAATTATGTTGTCCATGACTTGGAGTTACTCTCAGTAGTTTATGCTTTAAAGCTGTGGAGACATTATCTCTAGAGATTCACCTTGATCACAGATCATCAGTCTGAAGTGGATCTTCACCCAAAAGGATCTCAACATGCGTCAAAGAGTGGATGCAGACCTTGTAGGAATTTGATTTTGAGATTAAGTACGGCCAAAAGGATCTCAACATGCGTCAAAGAAGGTGGATGCAGACCTTGCAGGAATTTGATTTTGAGATTAAGTACCGGCCAAGGAAGGAAAATGTGGTGGCAGATGCGCTCAGTAGGAAACCTCCTTGCTTGTAATAACATTGGTGTCAAATTTGTTGATAGTGAAGCAAGAGAGAAGATCATGCAGGACAAATTCCTTGCCCCTATTGCTATCCTACTTATGCAGGAAAGCAAGGCTCCTCAGGACATGAGTCAAGTTCTTGGGTACAAGATGGACGAAGGATGCATGTATTACAATAATTAGCTATGCATTTCCAATGATGAGGGAAAAAAGGAAAAAATTATGAGAGAATCCCATGATAGCCCGATAGCTGGACATCCAGGGTTCATAAAGACCTACATATCTGTAAAGAAGAGCTTCTTTTGGCCAGGACTCAAAAAGGATGTACTTAATCATGTGCGTCAGTGTTTAATATGTCAAAGAGTCAAGGCAGAAAGGATTAAGATGCCAGGAAAGCTGCATCCCTTAGACATTCCACAGATGAAGTGGGAATGTGTCACTATGGATTTTGTTAATTACTAGACTACTGTCAGTGCAATCAGGTTACAACTCCATTTTTATGGTAGTTGACAGACTAACCAAGGTTGCCCATCTGATTCCAGTAAAAGAAACCTACTAAGCAATGGATGTTGCTAGAGTCTTCCTCAAGGAGATTTTCAGGTTACATGGCTTACCCAGAAGGATAGTGAGCGATAGAGATCCTAAGTTCACGTCAAGGTTATGGACTACATTCTTCGAAGCAGTGGGAACTTCCTTAGATCTCAGTATAGCTTATCATCCTGAGACTGATGGCCAGACAGAAAGAGTGAACCAAGTAATAGAAGATATTCTTCGGTCATGTTGTGGGGCAAAGAACCCATGAAGTGGTTAAGCTACTTACATCTAGTTGAGTTTGTTTATAATGCCTCTTATCACCGAAGTATCGGGATGAGCCCTTTCAAAGCTCTGTACGGGCAAGATTGCCTCACACCATTAACTTGGTCTGACCTATTAGGGTCGAGATGTCCAGACAGATGCTAGATGATATGGAGTAGCAAATGCAGTCAATCCACAAAGAAATTAAGGCTGCCCAAGATAGACAAAAGCAGTACGCTGATAAGAAAAGAACGGAGAGAGTGTTTGAAGAATCAGATATGGTCTTCATTCGTGTACGACCCAAGAGAAGTTCTTTATCTCTCTAGGGAAGTACAAAAAGCTGTCTCCTAGATATTGTGGACCGTACGCCATTACTAAGAAAGTATGAGATCTAGCCTATGAACTTCTTCTACCTCCCCATCTCAAGGTACATAATGTGTTCCATGTCAGTTTGCTTAAAAAGTATGTACCTAGCCTGAGTCATGTGCTAGATGATGAGCAGTTGACTTTTTCAACTCAAGGCCAGATGGAACTCCAACCCAAAGAAATCCTAGATGTTTGGGAGTAGGCTCTCAAGAACAGAGTCCTTAGAGAATTTTTGGTCAAGTAGAAGTTCTACCCTTTAGAGAACACCACTTGGGAAAAAGAAGATCAACTGATAAAGAACTACCCCACTGCGAGATGAGGACATCTCGCGTTTTTCAAGTGGGAGAGAATGTAAGGTTCCTTCTCAGCCCTAAATATGTATAAGTTCTCCTTTTAGTCCCCTGTAATCATCCCCTATTTCAAAATACAAGAAAACATTGTTTTCCTTTGTTTAGAGAGAGAAAATATTCTAGAGAGAGATAATGCAGTTTTGAGATATTTTTGGATATAAAGTTATCCTTTAAATTTAAGATGAATTCCCTTGAAACAAAAGTTTAAAAAGAGTTCCAATATGCATTAGAAATTAATTGAATATGTGCATTGGACACCTTAGCCTAAGGGTACCCATTTTTAGAAAATTATGGATTAAGGTCCAAAGAGTGTTCTAATGGGCCAATAGGGTTAATCCAAGTGTTTGAATAAGAAAAATGCAAGAATAAAAGAAAATCCACCAAAAATGAGTAAATTCTCACATAAGATGAAGAGTTGACTAGTACTGGCACTTAATAGTGTAAAAATGGAAATTTTGACACCTCAACAGGGTGAGTGGAGCTTATGAAGGAGGCTCCTAGAATCCTCATCATTTTCCTAATTTTTAATTCAAAAAAATGAGATATTTCATCTCTCCTCTCACCTCTTCCAAACTAGATCAGAAAATGGGTTTAACTAGTCCAAAACTTGTCCAAATTGGATCAAACTGAAGCTGGAAGCCTCTAGATCCCAGTTGGACTTGGTTGGTGGCCTCCATCACCTATAAATATAACCCCATTCCTTTTTATTTTCATCTTAGTGCATTTACATGCTAGTATAATTCTCATTTTAGTGTATTTCTTTCATCCCTCTACCTTGCCTCTCCATTGTGAAGCTTTGGTGCTCTCCTTAAAGAATCAAGCCAAAGCCAAGGGTAAGCCTAAACAATGATGTTTACTCTCTTCTTTAGATGTTAATCTTCTTCCCAACCTCTCTACATGCTTGGGAAGCATTCTATTTCATGGTTTCTTCTTAAAACCATGCCCTTCTTGATTTATGTTATTTAAATGAAGTAATGTTAATCTCCTATGCTTAAATGTATTGTTCTTGATTTATAATCACTCTTTATAAATGAATGCTTACTTTTTATGGTTAGATTCTTCTTGGAAGGATAAATCTTAATTCTAATCTCATTTTCTTACCCAAAATTCTAAGCCTAACAAGCTAGAGATGAAGATTAAACATTCTTATGATTATTAACCTATTTAGAATGAGGTTAATTCATTTAAGTTTGTTTTTATGATAAGAAATCTTATATTTATTCATTTTATGATGAAAGAGAGCTTATGATAACATTCATATATTTATTTTCATATATGGAAGTTATATTTGAATATTTTTAAAAATAAACAAGATGCTTAGATGAAATTATGCTTAGGTTTATGCATAAAGAATTTTTATAGTAAAAGAGGAAGTCCCACCATATTTTTATGTTTCATGATATTCTATTTTTGTTATGTATATTCATGGTATGTATATACATGAATATTTTTGTTCATCAAAGAAGAATTTTCATTGTATCTTTAAATAGGAATATGCATAATTAATTTTGGTATCAAAAAGAGAATGTTTCATCATATTTTTATGTAGATAATTATGGCATGTTGATGCCTAGGTTCAAATGGAGAAGAGAATATTTAAGAATATTTCTATGTGAATATTTTAATAAAATGATGTATGCATATTTATTAAAGGATAATTTAGAAAAAGAAATATCCTTGTTAAATTCCATTATTCAATGAGTAGAATTATTTATAGTTCTTTTATATCCAAAGTAGAATGAATTTTCATACTATTGGATGTTTATCCTTTACGATTAGAAATCACAGTTATTTTATGAGATAAATGGAGAAATATCTTTAGGAAATAATTCTAGGAATAAATTCAAGTAATTCGATGCTAGACCATGACCACTTGAGAAGGGTGGGTCAGTAAGATACCTGCCCATCTCTTGAATTGTAAATTAAGCCAAGACTTGTGACCATTCCCATTTCTTCAGTACGAAGAAGGGATAACCGTCTGATTTAGAGAATTTTCCCTAAGACCCGAAATCGTCTAGAAATAAGTTAGAAATTCGCTTGTAATTGATGGATGGACACCTGAGATACGAGATTTGTGATTTTAATTGACGAAGTCTGGATTTTGAAAAAAGGTCTTGTGAAACCAATATTAGAGATGCTTTCTCGTGAAATGGTTTTTCGTGAGAGGAAATCAAACTCAATGGGAAAAATCCTACTTGCATAGAAACTCTATTTTTGTAAAGGACTGTCTTATGCCAGAATGCTAGAGGAAGCATTTGGTTTATTGTTTAATCTAAGGAGAGTTTAAATTGTAACAGCCGGTGGGGAGTCATCGAAGGACGTCTCTCGCAGGCGATAAAGCCTGCCAAGGTCTTGATTAGCCTCAGTACGGTTAAAAATGGCGCGCTTCCAATACGATGGGCGAGAGCCGTCGAAGCGATCCCTGAGTGAAGTGCTAGGACACCTAAGGAGGATCCTAAAGGGTTCTGACCAGGTGATGCTCAGGCTCACGGTTGTGAGGACATCCACGTGTATGTTGAGGGAGATCTTCATGGATTGGCGATAAATTTATTTACACTTTTCCTTGGTACCCGGGCAAAACATAACCAAATTCTTATAAAGGAATCCCACCAATATAGTGGTCCGACAGCCGGCGGTTGGCTAACCCATGGGCTGGTAGGCCGGATCGGGGATTCCTGCAATACCATTAAGTTACGATTAGTTACGTTAGATAGATTAAGTCGTGAGAAGACCCTTGTTCTGTGTGGGAAGGAATCAGTGGCCCCATTAAAGGAGGAAAAAAACAATGATTCTATGGACCAAGTGCAAGTCTCTTCTTTGATCTGACCATGTGACTTTAGGTTCGATCGGATCAGTTTGAATAGTTAAGACTTTGACCCGTTAGATTAATTCTCTTGTTCAAAGATTTTCCTTGGAGAAATCACCCGTGCCTCCCGGGCGAGGGCAGTTTTTCGGGGTTCGTCGCGGTTTCGGAGGAACCGCCGGACTAGTCTCTTGTCCAGACATCTGTGGGCGAGACCTCGAGTGTGGATCCATGCCCCGTGGGAGAGGCTGACGCTGCTTCTGCCGCCAGTGACCTCGGAGGGGGTACCACGGAGGGGGCGGGGGTCTCACAACTGGTATCAGAGCTTTGTTGAAAGCTAATAAGGAGAAACGAATTCTTATCAGAAAATTGCAATAAAAACTTAGAAAGAGCATTTATATATTGTATTTTCATTCCTTAAGCTTCATTAACGAAGAATTTGAATCAATGAATTTGGTTTTATAGATGGAATTTCCTCACTTATCTGGTGTTCCCGACCTCACCTAGTCACAAGGCATGACTGTATTCACCTTCGAGCATCTCATCTCTTCCGCGCTACAACTCGAACGAGCCGAGCCAGACTCATAGGCCATTTCAAGGATCTATATTTCCCTGACCCAGCAGAGAGACAGCAACACAAGTGGTTTGCAGAGTAGTATGTCCACGCCTCTTGCGACCAGCATGCGATGCTGAGGCAGAATCTCTCATTAACCATGATTTTGATGAGGGTGAAAGTGATACATGGTGTTATTTTATATCACTCAATGCCTCGAAATTTCAGACTTTCCTGCCAAATCTACAGACTCCTTAGTCACTTTATTCCTAAAGGAGAAGATAGTAGCTCCCTTGACAGTAAGCGAACATTTGTATCAGGGCATGTCTATAGCCCAGTACTGTCATCTTATGCGTCTCCCGAGGAGATTTTGACTTCAGGAGCCGAACTGCTCTATGTACATATTGCAACTTTTATATAAAGAAAGAAATGTTTTGTGGAAAAATTCCCTATTGTATAAGTGATTGTTTAACGAATTGATAAAGCAAAATCTGTTATTGGACATATGTCATAGATCTGTTGTATAAGTGATTGTTTACTGGACATATGTTATAGATCTCCGATAAGATCATTTATCTTGTTTAAGAAATTATTTTTTGCCTCTTAAGTCTTAGGATCTCGTGGACGATATCAAAATAAAAATTTAATAATATATCATTTTTGGCAGAATCATGAGGTGAGGGAACCATGGCCATCAGCTAGACCCTCTCATTGTTTGATGAAGAAGAGCTTGACCTCGACGTTCGTAAGGCTCTTCATAGAACTCAACCAGGACCCTTCAAGGCTCTTCATAGGACTCATAAAGGGAAGAATTATGAGAGAAGCCCATGATAGCCTGATAGCTGGACATCCAGGGTTTATAAAAACCTATATGTTTGTGAAGAAAAGCTTCTTCTGGCCAGGAGGATGTACTTGATCATGTGCGAAAATGCTTAATGTGTCAGAGGGTCAAGATGCCAGCTAAACTGCAGCCTCTAGACATTCCTTAGATGAAGGGGGAATGTATCAGTATGGACTTTGTCATTGGATTACCTTCAGTGCAATGAGGTTACAACTCCATTTTTGTGGTAGTTGACAGGCTAGCCAAAGTTGCCCATCTGATTCCAGTAAAAGAAACATACACTGCAGTGGATGTTGCCAGAGTTTTCCTTAAAGAGATCTTCAGATTGCACGGCTTACCCAGGAGGATAGTAAGTGACAGAGATCCCAAATTCACATCAAAATTCTGGATTGCATTCTTCCAAGCAGTAGGAACTTTCCTAGATCTCAACACAGCTTATCTCCCCGAAACAGATGGCTAGACTGAAAGAGTGAATAAGGTAATAGAAGATATCCTTCGGTCATGCTGCGGCGATGGCAGGGAACCCAAGAAGTGGTTATCAAGGTGCATTAGGAATCAATTAAAAATGATTTAAAAGATCACAGTAGCCTAAGGGTCAAGATTTTCTGAAATTTTTAGATTATGGTCCAATTAAGGTTCCTATGGGCCAATAAGATTAATACAAGTGTTGAGATGAGATAAATCCATTGAATAAAAGAAAATACCCAAAAATGAGTAAATGCTCACATAAGATGAAGAGTTGACTGAGTACAAGGTTTATTAGTTAAAAACTATGAGATATTATTGAAAAAATGAGATATTTTGGAATAATGATATATTTTTGACACCTTGGTAAGAAGGGGGGAGACTTTGAGGTAGGCACCTATTTCACACGTGAATGAGTTTTTCATTCAAAAATATTAAGATATTTTTATCTCCTCTCTCCTGAATCAAACTAGATCAAAATGAGAGCTAAACTAGTCCAAATCTTGTCCAAATTTAGCCAAATTGAACCTGAGAACTTAGTTGGACTCACTTAGTGACCTCTCTCACCTATAAATAGACCCTCATTCTTTTGTATTCTCATATGTGAACTAGACCATGCTAGTATTACATTAAAATAAGCATATTTTCTATTATCCCTTAAAAATCCTCTACATTTTGGAGATATTGGAGCTTCTCTTTCTCTTCAACCATCCTTGGAGCTTTCCTCTCAACACACTAACCAATTGATTGGTTAGGGGCTTCCTTCTAAGATAGAGAAGTAAGCAAATCAAGAGGTAAGATGTAATTTCATGCTTTTTTCTCTAATATTCTCAATGTTTTCACTTCTCAACCCCTCTCAAGCTTGAGAAGTTTCAAATGAATGGTTTTTCAATGCAAATTAAGCTTTCTAAATAATTCTAATGATTAATCACAAAAAGTTTACATTTATGCTTAATTAGGATGCTTTTTATGTATATATCTCTCTCTTCCCAAAAGAATGGTCATTCTTATGACCAATTCTTATTCAAATGATGCTTCTCATTGATAAATTCTCAATTCAAAGATCAAACTCTATGCTAGTTAAGCTAGAGGCTAGAAAATGGCTTTTTTTAATGCTTTTATACTAATAAAATTATGGTAAAATTATGATTAATTCCATAAATTGGATTTAGGTCCAAATGATAGTTACTCTATCATAATCGTATTATTAAGTCTTAATCTTTTAGAAAATATTAAAAATAATCAATAATAAGAGTAGAGCTATGGTAAAAAATTTGGAAAATTAATACATAAATTATTTTAATACATAATGTGAAAAGAGGACTTCCTACCATATTCTAGGATTAGTCACCCTATACTAAAAGAATAATTTTCATTACATTCATGGAAAACTAATTTTTAGTGTTTATACTTAAATAACTAATTAGAGAAAAAGAGGAATTTTTAGTAATTTCATTTTTATGCAAAAAGAGGAATTCCCATGATAATGGAGATCCATGTATTTTAATGGAAAAAGAGAAAACTTGGTATATTAAAATAATGAATATTTTAATTTAAAATTAAAGAGAAATTTTAGATTAATTATTTTATGCATGAATAAATTTAAATGATGAAAGAGGAATTTCCATCATATTTGGAATTCAATCATTTAAATGGTGAAAGTGGAATTCTTGTCATCTTTAAATTAATGGATATTTTAATTTGATTTTAAGAGAAATTTTAGTTAAATTTATTTTTATGCATGAGAAAACTTAAATGATAAAAGAGGAATTCCCATCATATTTGGAATTCAATCATTTAAATGGTAAAAGTGGAATTCTTGGTATAGTTGAAATAATGCATATTTTTATTTAATTTAAAGAGAAATTTTAGATAAATTCATTTTATGATAAAAGAGGAATTCCCATGACAATTGGAATCCATTCATTAAATGAGGAAAAGAGGAATTTTAAGCTAATTCAAAAAAAAGGATAATCGTATTTAGTTAAAAGAAGAATTTTTATGATATTTAAGTAGAGAAAGATTTGAATTAATTTTTGGTGACAAAAGAGGAATTTTCACCATAATTCCACCTAGGGAATTAAGGTTGAGAAATTAAGTGGTAGAAAGAATATCTTTAGATATTTTATGTGGTTAAATCACCAAATTGATATTTACCCAAAATTAGATTAAATGGAAGAAGAGTATTTTCATTAAAATCCGATATTCTCTAATAAAACCATTTCTTAATCTACTATGGTTAAGAAGGAATGAAATTCACAAAGTTGGAATTACGATTAGAAGTTCAGTAGATATTTATCTGAAGAAAATTCTCGTTAGAATTAAACTGAATGATTTTGGTTAGACCACAAGAGGGACGGTCAGTAAATCTACTTGTCCATCTCTCGATCGGAATCAAGCAAAAACCTCATGAGAGCGATTCCAGTTATTAATACAAAGAATAGACTACCATTGAATTAACTAGTCTTTCCTTAACCAAAACCACCAAGAATCTAGTTGGACAGTCAGTCAAATGATGGGTAAATTACCCTGATGAGAGATCAAGGATTCTCATTATGAAATTGGGGATTAAGGAAAAAGGGTTTTGTGGAACCAATCTTAAACTGGAAATTTTACTTGCATAGAACCTCTATTTTCATTTAAAGGACTGTTTTATGCCAGGATGCTGGAGGAAGCATTTGGCATGTGTTTTGCTAAGAGGAGGTTCGTTGTAACAGTTGGCGGGGAGTCATCGAGGGACGTCGCTCGAGCAAAGCCTGTCGAGGTCTTGACTAGCCTCCTCGTCGGTAGAGTTAAAATGGTGCGCTTTCGGTACGATGGGCGAGGACCGACAAAGTGGTCCCTGAGTGAAGTGCTAGGACACCTAAGTAGGATCCTAGAGGGTTCTGACCAGGTGATGCACGGGCTTGCGGATGCTAGGACACCCATGCGTGCGTCGACGAGAAAGATTCGGATGGACTAAAAAGAATGACTTTTGTGAATCAAATTTTGATATTAGATCTCGTTGGTTGGCCAGCTGGTCTTCAACGGAGAGTCCAGATGACGTATTTTGTAATATAATGAACTCAAAATTTTGGAGGATAATGACTAGTAATATTATGATTTTCATTGAAGGATTGTTTTAAAGACAGCTGATTCTGTTATAATGGCAATTTCATATTGGGTGTGTAAGTGGTATGCCTACCTTAATTTTTGCATGAAACGCCGACTAGGGGGCCTGGGAACTCTTTTCCTCGTTACCCGAGCAAAACATAACCAAATCCTTATAAAAGAATCCCACCAATATAGTGGTCTAACCCATCGGTTTGGCTGGATCCGGGGATTCGTGCGATACCGTTAAGTTACGATTAGTTACGTTAGATAGATTAAGTCTTGAGAAGACCCTTGTTCTGTGAGGGAATCAACCGGCGATTGTGCCTCATTAAAGGAGAAAAAAGCGGTGACTCTATGGACCAAGTGCAAGTCTCTTCTTTGATCTGACCATGTGACTTCAGGTTTGGTCGGATCAGTTTGAATAGTTAAGACTTTGACCCATTAGATTAATTCTCGTGTTCTAAGATTTTCCCTAGAGGAGGAATCGCTCGTGCCTTCCAGGGGCGAGGGAAGTTTTTTTGGGTTCGGTTTCGGAGGAACCGTCGGACTAGTCTCTTGTCCAGACATCTGTGGGTGAGGCCTTGAGTGTGGATCCCTACCCTGTGTGAGAGGCTGATGCTGCTTCCGCCGCCAGCAACCTCGGAGGGGGCGCCGTGGAGGTGGCGGGAGTCTCACAGTTACAATAGTTAAAGTACCTCACAGGGTAATTCTTGTTCTATGGGAAAGAATCAATTGATGTGCCTCACTTTAGGGGAAAAAAGTGATGATCTCTTTGAACCAAGTGCAAGTCCCTCCTTGGTTCGGCCATGTGACCTGTGGGTTCGGTCGGAATACAAGGGATAGTTAAGACTCTTGACCCCGTTAGATAAATTTTCGTTAGAAGATTTTCATGGAGGAATCGCCCGTGCTTTTTGGGCGAGGAAAGTTTTTCCGGTCTCGGGTTCAGAAGAACCGTCGGACTAGTCCCTTGCCCGGACATTTGTGGGCGAGGCCCTGAGTGGGAAGCTCTGCCCTGCGCAAGAGGTTGCTACTTTCGCTGCTCTAGCACTCCGGAGTTCAACACGCAGAGAGGGTAGGGGTCTTAATCCCTGGATTTCGTTTGCCAAGACTTTTGCTGGCTTCCTTGCCACTTCCACTTTTGCTCACAGCCTTTCTATCTGTGCTTGGAGCCATTGCCTCTCACTAATGAGAGTTCTGATTTTTCCCTCACTTAGCTCTTTTTGGTCTACTAGGGCCCTTTCAACCATGGCCATCTTCTTACGCAACTCCTCATTTTGCTATGCCATTGACTGTGATTTGCACTCCAACTCCTTGGTTTTTGGTGTGGCACTCATTAACATTCTATATTGTTTATGATTTAGTGCACTCAATTGATTAATTATAGTTTGGGTCTTTGTTTCATACTCCTCCATTGAAGAGAGAGTGTGAGAGAGAATTTTTTGGGCCATTGTTATTAGTGCTTTGTCCATGTGCAGCTGCTGGCTAGGAAGTTTTGCTTCCAATTTTTCAAGTAATTTGTCCCAATGACTTGGGCCTTCTTGTGCTTTTTGCGCCAGTGCTGACACCCAAGGCTGCAATTTCATTGGTATGATCAGCTTTGTTCTTGTGGGCATCTTCCCCCTTTTGGGCTACTTCTTCTTTCTTTTTCTGCTCGGCTTCTTCATATTTCTTTTTTCTCTCAGTTTTCGCCCAGCGGCTTTTTGTTTCTTTTCCTCTTCTAGTTTCCTTTTCCTTTCTTCTTTTGTCCTCTTTTTCTTGGCCTCTTACGGGTCGAGCAGTGATGTGACTCGATTTACATCATGCTTGCCGCCTTGGTTTAATGTTATTAAAGCATTTTTGCCATTTTCCCTCCTTGCCGTTGTGAGTGGATTTTTAATGATGTCGTGACATGTGCCCTTCATGCAGTTGCTTATTTGGCCTTTTGTATTGTTGACATGGCTTGTGCTAGCGCATACTTGGTCACTTTTTTTTATTGTGTCCGGGCTTTGATTGGTTGCACCGATCAGGGCTTTTGCGGTCTAGACATCCTTCCACAACTTTGTGATTTTTTGAATCTTCTGCGTCCACCTCTACTGGTGAAATCATGCCACAACATATGCTCCGGACTGGCTCCTGGTCTTCCACTTCTTCTTGTTCTGGTGGAATTTCCACTAGTTGGCCTTTGTATTTCCTCATCCTGAAGCCATTGACTACTTTTGGAAAGGGTATACCATCCAAGTTTTCTAAGGTGAAAGCATTTTGGCTGACCGAGTCTTTCACTATAAATGGTCCTATCCATCGGATCTTGAATTGTAAGGTTCCCCCCTTCCAAAATAGGGAAAACACTTAAGATAGTTTACTAAGTCTTAGCTTGGAGAAAATTTCCTACTCGTCAATACCTTGACCATGTAAAGATTCAAGGATACGATTTGTAGGTAAGACCTAGTCCTATCCCGCAAGGGGGGAGCGTGGTCTTCTAAAAGTCAAATTAGCCATAGGGTAATTGATCATAATTTGGGCACTACTAATTTTGATTCCTAGAGACAACGCTTTTTTCCTCATCCATGCAAGGCACAACCGCTGGCCTAGTCTTCTAGAATAGAGTCGCTCGAGAACCTATTTATCTAGCATAGGGCTTTCACTTAATCTGTTGGAAAACTACCTGACTAATCGGATCCACCCATCCATAGGATGGTGCTGTCGGGGTATTCCATCATCCCACTTTCGACCTTACTCACGCGTCAATTTGTTTTCTAATTAATCCTACCACATGTTTAACATAAATAAACATGTTTCTTAATTAAGGCCCTTTCACAAGGCTTGTTATAAAAAATAGCCTCTTTCCACAGTACAATAATGCCAAAGATAAGATTTATTAAAAAAAATGTTTATACAAGAATCAATTCCATACAAGCCAAACCGGCCCTCTTATTCTTTTCCTTTATACTGCCGATGATCTAGAATTCGACCTTCCAGCCTTTACATGCTGAGAGATTATAGATCACTACTACCACTGGCCATGTGGTCCATGGTGCCGATTTGAGACTAAATGGATTGAATCCATCCATACGCAATCCAAGTCGTAAGTGGCATGGCTCATCCTTGAATTCTGATCACTCCTCTTCTATGTGTTGCCCGGGGTGTTGCCATGCAAATGAATTTGAAGGGACCCTCACGGTGGAACGATTGTATGCATGCCATGTTATGAGGTCGGTAAATGTGTTGAATGTAGGGTATGATAGGAAAATGCCTCAATGTAGTTTCAAGAGCAGAGTTGAAGAACAGTGAAAATATGTTTCAAGAGCAGAGTTGAAGAACAGTGAAAATATGTTTCAAGATCACTGCAAAATCAAAGATTATAGTACAAAGTACTATTGTGTTCCAGGTCTATAGTGTAGAATAGAGCAATTTATAAATTATGCAAAGTTTATTATGTTGAAATCAAATCTTGATGCAAAACAACAATAGTAAGTGATTCTTGATCAAATTCTTCTAATCTTGTCACTTTATTAGTTGGACAAAGATTACAAATCTATTATATTAGTACAAATCTATACAAATTAGTATAAATCTTGATGGACTGTAAAAGTAAAGATACCAAGAAAAGTGTAAACACTATTTGCAAGCACACATTTTGGATTACAATATTTTAGTGCATTCTCTTCAAGAAATATATAGTAGGCTATTCTGTTATTAGATCAAGATATCAGTGTTATGCAGAGAGCATGTTACAAAAGTGTGCAAGCCTAACAATTTCAAAGATTGAAATTCAAAAGGTTAGTTTGCTAACGTTGTGTTTGCAAGTATGCCCTTGCTGGGAATTAAACCCAGTTCACTGGTGAGAGCCAGTGTGCCCCCCCATACACCACAAGGTTCCCTAACCTGCAAACACGTGATGCAAGTATAGTTCTTATGGTACAAGTGTTGTGATTTACTCAATGCAAAACTTCTTCAAGTCGTTTCAAAGTTTTAGGCCATTTCATAGCTCACAACAGATACTTCTACAGTAATGGTTTAATTGAGCTCCTAGTTTAACTAAGCATTGGGGTTGAAGGAGATAACTAAAGTGTAGTTTGCTAGCTAGGAAATGCATCACAGCAAGCCAGCTCAGTTTTAGCAACAGTAAATCAAGAGCTACATGGTTCGTATTGTCTTGAAGACATGAACACATCATCGAACAAGAGCACAAGATTTCTCATATCATCACCTTATTGGGCTTAATGTAGGAAAACCTAGCCCTATTTTAGCCATAAATCAAATCTGATGGCATGATGCCTATGGCTCAAGCTTCCATGGTGAACTTCTCCCCTTTGAGATATTAGGATGGTGACCTCTACCCTTGTTGTCTACTCCAAGTATTGAGTGGGTCTCCATCTTTCACTCCCTCACGTTCACAATCCCTTCTCCTCTTCTCCCTTCACAAGCCCTCCCTCGCCTTTACAAGCCCTTCTCACAAAGCAAACCCTTCACCTTCACCTTCACCTTCACAACCCTAAACCCTTCATAACAAACCCTCTTCTTCGTTCACAAAAAGAAAAGACATATCTCCACAAGCATCACAAGTAAGCCATATCAAGGTATGTATCGTATCCTTATCTTCTTTGTTTTCTTTAATCTTTTGTTTTTTTGAAAGTGCACCAATTGCTAGGGTTTGAGACTTGCCTCAAATGTATTGATTCTTCTCTTACTCTCTTGTATGCTTGTATGTTTAACTAGTTGTATTAATAGTTATTTATAAATAAAAACTTTACTCAATCTTTTTCTTTTTGTGTTTAGGTCAAGGTATTCTTTGGCTAGATTAAGGCAATCTTCTCCAAAGAAGATCGACCGCATACAAGCTTCTAAAAAGCATAAGAGGTAAGCCCATTAACCGAACTCTTTGTTATTTTTGCACCTTCGGGTGTTGGAGATTATTTTCTTGAGTTGTTTTACCTCTAGTACTTATGCATGCATTAAGCATAAAGCATTAAGATTATTACATTATGCATTTATGCATTAAACTTATGTATTATTGCATTAAGCTTAATGCATTATTGTATAAGCTTTATGGAGTATTGCATAAAGCTCTATGTAATAATACATTAAGCATAAGCTTCTGTATTTATGCATTAAGCTTATGCTTATGTATTATTGCATTAAGCTTAATGCATTAATACATTAAGCTTATGCCTAATGCATTCATGCATTAAGCTTATGCTTAATGTATTATTGCATTATGCATTAAACTTAATGCATAAGGATTTTCTTTTTGTGGCTAGGTTCTCCTCTTCTTTAGCTAGGTCAAGGCAATCTTCTCCAAACTCCCTCAGCCACATACAAGCTTCTAAAAAGGATAAGAGGTAAGCCCTTTAACTGAACTCTCTGTAATTTTTTGCACCTTTGGGTGCTGAGGATTATTTCTTGAGTTAAGCGTAATGCATTAATGCTTAATGCATTATTCATTATACATAATGCATTAAGCATAATACATTAAATCTTAATGCATTACTGTTTATGCATAATGCATTAAGCATATACTTAATGCATTACTGTTTATGCACAGAGCATGTATTATGCATAATGCATTAAGCATATACTTAATGCATTACTGTTTATGCATAGAGCATGCATTATGTGTATAATGTATTAAGCTTATTGCATTAATGCTATCATGCTTATGCATAATGCATTACGCTTAATACATTAATGCTCAATGCATTATGCATTATGCATTATGTATAATACATCAAGCATTAATGCATTAATGCTTAATGCATTATGTTTAAGCATTAATGCATTACATTTAATACATCAATGCTTAATGCATTATGAATTATGTATTAAAGGTAATGCATCAAGCATTAATGCATTAATGCATTTAATACATCAATGCTTAATGCTACATAATGCATTATACATTTATAATGCATTACTGCTTAAAGCATTAAGCATTGATGTATTAAACGCAAAGCATTAAGCATATATAATTAAGCATTAATGCTTAATGTATTATACATAATGCAAAATACATTAAGCATTAATGTATAAGTGTAATGTACTAATACATTAAGCTTTTGCATTAATGCTATTACGCTTATACATAATGCTTAATGCATTACGCTTGATGTATTAATGCATTAAGTGTAATGCATTAATGCTCAATACATTTTGCATTAAGCTTATATAACACCTAATGCTTTAAGAATTAATGCATTTTGCATTAAGCATATGCTTAATGCATTACTGTTTATGTATAGAGAATGCATTATGCATAATGCATTAATGCTATTACGCTTATGTATAATGCTTAAGCGTAATGCATTATGCACATGCTTAATGCATTATGCTTATACGTTAATACTTAATGCATTACTGTTTATGCATAGAGCATGCATTATGCATAATGCATTAAGCATTATTGCATTAATGCTATTACACTTATGCATAATGCTTTAAGCGTAATGCATTAATACTTAATACATTTTGCATTAAGCATTAATGCTGCATAATGCATTAAGCATTATTGCATTAATGCTATTACGCTTATGCATAATGCTTATGCGTAATACATTAAGCATAATGTATATGCTTAATGCATTATGCATATGCTCAACGCATTATGCATTATGCATAATATATTAAGCATTAAGCGTAATGCAGTAATGCTTAATGCACTATGCATTACGCTTATGCTTAATGTATTAAGCGCAATACATTACGCATAATGCTTAAGCATGTGCCATTAATGCTTAATAGCGGATGCATAATGCTTATTGCATTATGGATATGCAAAGAGTTTATACATGGTTTGAGCTATATATGCATATGTTTATGCATAGAGTATGCACAGAGCATACACATGCTCTATGTATGCCGTATGTGTGTGTGTGTGTGTATGTGTATGTGTCTGTGTGTGCATGTGCATCTTTGTCTCTGTGTGTAGACATGCATTTGTGCATGCATATGTGTGCATGTGAGTCTGTGTGCGTGTGTATACATGTGTGTGCATGTGCACTTTATGTGTGTGAGCGTGTATGCATGTGTGCATGTGCACTTTAAGTGTGCGAGCGTGTATACGTGTGTGTGCATGTGCACTTTATGTGTGCATGTGTATGTGTGTACATTATGTGCATGTGCATGCATACACGTGTCTATATGCGTGCATGCACTCAAATGTGTGAATGCATGTAAGTGAGCATATTTGTGTGTACGTGTGCATGTATATGTGTACATGTATGCATATATGTGTGTATCTTTGTGTGTATTAAGCCTTTAAAATTTGCTTACTAGTCTGTCAACCCTCTCTGCTACTACTAGCTACTGTATAATTTCTCCTTGGCGTACACTTCTGACACGTGGTAGGGGAGAAACTTATATATATATATGTATGTATGTATGTATGTATGTACATTATATATATATATTTCTATATCATATATTGTAATAGAAGTAAATTTAAAATTTAGTTATGTATATTATTGTATTTATATATAGACATTTATATATTGATATTATGCTTCCATTACATTATATATAGTATGTGTGTATGTGTACGTGTCTATACACACGTACACACACATACACACATATCAAATATATACATTATGTGTATGTGTATGTGTCTGTACATACGTACACATGCATATGTACATATCATATGTTTAACGTATTTTTTAAAATTCATTTTTACTACAATATGTGATATATACATAAATATAAATATAACAATATAAAATATATATTAATGTTAATATTTATTTTCATATTGATATTTAGTATTAGTATTTAATATATTTATTATGAATATTAATATTAGTCATCACTAAGATTAATCTTTAAGCTAGCATTGAATATTTAATATTAAATCTATATATTAAGTATTGAATGATCATTTAAATAATATACTATTATTATTTATTTTATATTAACTTATATTAATATTTATAATATGTATGTTTGTATACACATACATACATACATACATACATACATACATATATATATATATATGCGAGTTGGTGAGGGCTCTTATACTGCCGCATAGAACGAGGTTTCGATCATCCTCGGGTGTAGCATGGACACAGTCGCACGAACACAATAACCCAAAGAGAGAAGAGAGAGAGAGAGAGAGAGAGAGAGAGAGAGAGAGAGAGAGAGAGAGAGAGAGAGAGAGAGAGAGAGAGAGAGAGAGAGAGAGAGAGAGAGAGAGAGAGAGAGAGAGAGAGAGAGAGAGAGAGTGAAATATATATTTTTTTAAAACGTGTCATCATCACAATAAGAGGTGGATGGTATATTTGCTAGTTCACTCCCCAAGATATGAAAGGGCGTTTGCTCAATTCACAATGCTCCCTCTCTTCAATTTGTTTTTTTTTTCGAACAGTTTACCCTTTTTACACCCTTACCACATGGCTAAAGGAGGAGGAGAGGAGATGGCTAGAGGAGGAGGAGAGGAGATGGCTAGAGGAGGAGGAAAGGAGAAGGTTAGAGGAGATGCTAGAGAAAGTTTAAAAGAATCTATATATGGAAAAAAAACATTCACATGGCTATCAGTACGACTATACACACACATGGCTATGAGCATGCGGCTACATCCACGCAATTAACCAGACATATAACCATGCAAATAACCGCATATACAACAGCATGTATAGCCACACACATTACCACATATATAGTCGTGCACGCGGCTATAGCCACGGACTGTCTTAAAAAAAAGGGACAGAATGAGTGAGTTATGTGGGGACATGTGTCTCCACATCTTTTCCCCATTCTATCCTTTTTTTAAATCACATTATTTAAACACTAATTAATCACATTTTTTTAGAACACTTAAAACACAAAAAATAATTGTAATGCAATAATGTCATGGATTATATTGCAAATTACATACATAGTTGCAAATTACGTAAGGTGTTCATGTCCAAAAATGAATAAAGATGAAGACATCGAAAACTAATTAAATTAATGCATCATCTTCGTCTTTGTATCTTCACTTTGCCTACATCTTCACCACGTGCACCACCACCTTCATCATCACCGTCACTTTCAACATCGTCTTTCTGTGGGGTAAATAGTAATACAAAGCAAAAAAGTTAGCCACAAGCAAAACAAGTTGGGTGATAATTAAAATTCGAGTTTACGGTCTTACCAAGTTACTATGCTGAGCTCATTGGATTTCCATTTTCAATAACCACTCCTTGGCGTTTGAGCCACTTCCAAGCGTCGGCTTCATTGTGATGCTTGCAATACCTATTCTCCCCAGACGTTACGAGCGACCTGTTACCCTTTCCCACAACAAATTACATGTATGAGAGATATGGAAATCACGACGACAAATGAAGTATACTTAGTGAAAATGACAAAGAGGAAAACTTACAGAACGTGCGAGTCAGCCTATCTTTCCTCCAGATCCATACATTGTCACACCGTACTTTAGCAGTTGACTCGCATGCGCCACCTTTTGTTGAGGGTGTTGATTACCCTCCCTGGCTTCCTTCTTTGCCTTCTTCCAGGCCTTCATGGTGTAATTAGTGGGTATTTGTTTTCCATCTTTCGTGCACCTCCTTACGCGAGATCTCCTATTATTAAGAATCAATGCGATTCCTCGCCCACTCATCAAAAAATGCGTGTGGTGGTTGCTCATGCATGCACTGCACCACATACATGAAATCTTTGTCTTTCTGTTCTCCCCATGGTTGAAGGCATCCTTATAGGTTTGGTTGACTAAATGATGTGGAAGGTATAATAAACCCTTCATCCCATGTCGTCCATATAAGGCCCGTCCTCCTTTATCAAGGGTATAGTAAATCATACCACCCTCCTTGGGCACATTGTCTATCACCAAAGGTGAAGGTGACCATGCACCTCCCCCAAAGCATCCGTCGCACCCACCTCCCCCACTACTACTAGATTGCTAACGACTCTGAGAAGCCCTTAAGCTATCACCACTTAAGTGGCATCGTGAGGATGCTACATGGTGGAGAAATTGCACGTGGATGGGATAGGAGTGCGTTGAGCACTAAGAGGAGCTAAAGGACAAGGGGTAGGGAAAGTGGAAGAGTGAGGGGTAGGCAATGTAGAAGTGAGAGGTGTAGAGAAGGTGGTGGGATGCATGGATGTGGGCGACTAAGGGATAGTTGATATGTCTAGTATATAAAAAGGCAGGGGATAAGCCCGAGCGACCCAATTGCTCAACCTTGTATCTAGAGTTCAGCCGGTTCTAAGCCACTTGTGACTCTAAAACACGTTGTAAATCTGGGCCATCTCG